>NC_028457.1:5465362-5599729 GCF_000263155.2 Setaria italica
TCCCCCTAAGAGAACTTACGGTTTTGTAGTTAGTATAAATCAGTCCTAAGCCTCCGTTTAAGCCCCTAATTCATGTTTAACCCGTCATTTCATGCGCCAAACTTCCTCCAATTAATCCCGAATTTCACCACGTCATCCTCCAGAATACTTCCGCCGATCTATATCCAAATTTCCCAAAAATAATCCTCCTACCTATTTTCCGTTCGCGTTTCCTGTTCGGAGCTCACGGTTAAAAATCGTTTCCTCTTTTATTTATTTGTGTGTCTGTTTGTGTGTGCCGTAGATCGCGGATTGCCCGAGGAGGAGCCCGAGGAGGAGTTTGACCGCGAGCCCGAGCCCGAGGACCAGTACTGCGAGCCGGAACTCCCGGAAGGCTTTGAAGACGGCAAGTCCAATCTCACCCTTTGATGCATACTTAATACCTAGTTTTTCAAACACAACCTATTGGCCTGTTTTACAAAATGCATATTATTTTATCGCAAGACATGGTTGGATAGCCACCCCTTGATTGTTATGAACATTCCTTGTTGTCCTATGCTTATCTCTAAATATGACTCGCTCTGTTTCGATGATGGCCACTGCTAGAACGCTTAGGAATTTGTTACTCAAACTGAAATCATTATTACAATGGCGTATTCGGAAAATAAATGTGTGTGTGTGTCCACACAAGAGAAGTGACTTTTGGGGATTGGGGAAAAAGGATGTGTAGACGGGATGGATGGGTGTTCCTTGTGTGGGATGCCATGTCGTTGTGCTCGTACCTTGGTGGTTGAGCAATGTCGGGAGATATCCATCCTGTCGTAATTAAGGACCGAGTTGATGTGTCATCTTGCCTAATTCCCCTATCGTGCAACCACTCGACCGTTGTATGGGCAACGGCTTAGCATAAATCCCGCTAGTTGAACTGTTAGTCCTCAGGGGTGCTGGTGAGCAACGGGAACCCATGGAAAGGGAATAAGATCTTGGTGACTTAGGTCCTGGTTACGGTCTCATGGACGAGCCGTGAACCCCTTGGGTGTCTCCGTGAGGGCTAGCAAGCCTCAGCTAAGGTGGGTAATGGCTTTGTTAGGATCCGTACCGTCACTGAGGTGATCGTGCTGCGGTACCCTACTTGTGGGAAAAGTGTACACCCTCTGCAGAGTTAAAACCTATCCGGGTAGCCGTGTCCACGGCATTGGACGAGTTACGGCTTGGTCACATAACTAGCAACTGGGCAAGGTTGTCATGTGTGTGTGTGTGTGTGTGTGTGTGTGGGTTTTTGGAAGAGTCCGGCAGTTGTGCCGTGCGCTATGGCGGACGGGGAGTCCGATAGCGATAAAAACTTGGATCCTTGTGTAGGATCAACCCCACTCAATGTCCTGGGTATTAAAGGAAAATTTTACGAAAACCCCTTTTTGGAACGATCCCCTGCATGTGTTAAATTTTAGCTTTTCCGCAAATAAACTCTAGCCTATCCTTGTCATACTTGTGCATAAACTTGCTTGTATCCCCTCCGTGGATGGGGTTGGACTTGTTGAGTACGTTAGTACTCACCCTTGCTTCATTACTACAGAGGAAGACCCCGATTTCATCGCAGAGGACCTCGAGTAGAGCTTTTGTCCGCACCCGACGCTGCCGGTGGTGTTGGTCTGCCCAAGATGCTGCTACTGCCGTGTAGTCCCGAGTGCTATCTTTTGGCAGTCGCTTGGTTAGCCGCCATTATTTATTTACTGTTTATCGTTGCGTGGCTTTCACGCCCACTCCCTCGGGAGTTGTACGGTAATTGAATTATCTGTTGAATAAATGTGTTATCAGCCTCCTGGGACTGATATTTGTATCACATTTAGTCTCTACTTATGTGGGGACGCTTCACTTGTGCAGGTGCAGATGAGGGAGCGGGAGGGAGAGCGCAGATGGCGTGGCGGTTAGGAGTGGGATGGGGGAGTTCAAGTGTCAGTCAAGATGATTTTGGGCGAGACGGGTATGGTAGGTGGGTAGGTGTTGGGGACCGCCCCACAACGCACCCTAAACGAGGCTGGTGGGAACCCTTTCTCTTAATCGTCTCTAACCTCGTCCATTTCCCCTTTTACGAAGCTAACAATTAACCGAAGTCAACTAGCGCGAAGATATCCACTCTGTGATTTTGCAGGCGAGGACTCACAAAGTTGAAGCCCCCACGGAGCTCCGGCGATTTGACTTCGGGGAGGTTCCGTGACTAGAAGCCAAAGCTAGCTGACTCCGACCGAAGAAGGCGGAAAGCTTACGGAAGCTTGCTCAGCCTCGACGAAGCTCATGAATGGGAAGGGAAATAATCAAGACAGCCCTGGGACCGCATTATAGTAGGAAAATTTTGTAATAAGAGTCTTGGCGAGAGGGTCAGAAATGTAATCCCACTATGAAAGCGATATTTTGAGTAGGGGCCAAGTTACTGTCCTGTACGGAATATACTCAGGATGTAGTTGTTGGGTATAAGTATAATGGGAATGCGGAAATGTAACTTTATGACCCTATTAAGGGAGATGAACCCTCCCCCCTTAGGACGGACATTAATCACTGGTAGGATAGCCACTATTATGTTTGCTTGAGCTGTTACTATCTTCGTTTGTCGTGGCATTCTAACTGTCGTTTGGGTGAGTCCCAACATCTGGGGCCCACCGCGGCATAACTCGTTAAACAGCCCACAATGCCACCACAACGGAAAAAGAGTCCCGCAACTCAGAGAGAAGACAACACGACAGAGGCTGGTCAGCCTACTGCCCCCGAAGCCATAGATCAAGTCCTTCCTGACAAGGACGAATGTCTTGCAAGAGTCGAGTAAGCCTTAAGGGCAAAAGCAATGAGCAAGAGACCTGCTGCCGAAGTCAACCACCAAAGCCAACAACCTGCGGCAAACGAAGCTGCCAACCGCACTGACGGCCACCAGCCCGCAACACCCGAAGCTATTGACCCCTCCAGCTTGGACAACGAGCTAGACTCAGTCCTCCGAGAGATAGAAGAAGTCAAAAGAAAAAAGGAGCAGTTAGCATGACAAGTGCAACAACAGAGGGAGGCTGCGTACAGGCTATCAAAGCTGAACGAGGCCAGGCGGCAGCTAGAAGCACTGCAGAAAGAAGTCACTTAGCTTGAAAGCCCACTCGAGAACGCAAACCAGGCCACAATTTATTTTTATCAAAGTCCCACTGTTGATCAGGCACAGCTCCAGCCCAGCCTCAACTTCGGCCAAGGCACCCAACACCACTCGCCGGGGGTGTCCCTTGTGGTCGACGCCACATCGCCGCTCTCAATAGGGCTACGAACCGCACCATGGCCAACAACTTACAAGCCAACCACCGTGCCCAAATTCAACGGGCGCATAGACCCACGGCAATTCTTAATGAGTTACGAAGCCGTTGTAGCTTCGGCCGGGGGAGACGATGTCGTCCTCGCCAAATCTTTCATAATTGCTTGCGAAGGCGCGGCACTAAACTGGTATTCACTGCTCCCTCCGCACACGGTGATCAGCTGGCATGACCTCAAGATAAAGGTCACTCCAAATTTTCAGGACTTCCATTACCCCCAAACGGCCCAGGCAGACCTCTTTCAGTGCAAACAAAAAGACAAGGAGCCACTCACAGAGTACGTAAGAAGATATGTCCAGCTTCGTTCTCAAGCACCGCACATTGAGGAATCTGTAGCAATATCTGCTTGCATCGCGGGCCTTACCCCTGGCCCAACAGCGTCAAAGCTATCAAGGAAAGAGCCCAAAACCATGAGTGCCCTCTTCAGCAAACTCGATGAATACATCAGGTCCGACGAGGACCACCGCAGAAGAGTGGCGGAATGCAACAAAGAGAGGCAAACAAACCAAAGCCGAAGCTGGCAACCTTTGCCTTACAACAAGCCTCAAAACCAAAACCAAAACCAAAGCCAAAACCGTGTCATGAACATTGAGGGAAACCAAAGCCAAAGCCAGAGCCAAAACCAAAATAACAATACACAAAGAGGGGGCCACTCTGGCAGAGGACGAGGTCGAGGAAGACAACAAAAGTCATTCTACTGTGTCAACCATGGCCATCAGAATCATCACAATATAGAGTGGTGCCCCAAAAAGAAAGAGGAAGAGAGAAAAGTTGCGAAAGAAGCCGCGAAGGCAGCCGCACAAGCACCCAAAACAATCCACCACATAGCCTTTTACCCACAACCAAGCTTCTACCACAACCAGCCCAGCTTCGCCAACTTCCAGCAACCAATGACTTGGCCTCTTCCACCACATATACAACCGTACCGCCAAACAATCCCGCAGCATGCCAATTCGAACCCGCCTCAGAAACCCCAAGAAACACTACCTCCACCCCCAAGCATGCCAGCCATAATGCCCAAGCCGGAGCCCAGCACACAAAACAACAACCAAAACTCCTTGCCTACCTTCGGAATGATAATGCCAATCACTGGAGGCTCCTCACTAGAGTTTGAAAACAAGAGGCAGAGGCGGAACTACTTCAGAGAGGTCAACGTGATCATTCCCGACGGACCCCCAACAAAGCCAGAATGGGCACACATGCGATGGTTATCAAAGCTCAAGACAACCTCGCACAACGATGCGATGGTTATCAAAGCATTGATAGTAGGCTAGACAGTAGGGAAAGTCCTGGTAGACACGGGCAGCTCCGCAGACATCCTCTTCGCAAATGCATTCAGAGAAATGAACATTGACATGAACATGCTCGACCCAACTGACATCCCGCTCCTCGGCTTCGGTGGAAAACCAGTGAAGGCCTTGGGAAAAATTACTCTCCCAGTTTCGTTTGGGGACCGTGATAATGCGAGGACAGAACACATCAACTTTGACGTGGTGGAGATGCACTACTCCTACAACGCAATACTCGGCCGTGGCTTTATCACCAAAATGGACGCAACAATTAGATAGCTGTACCTATGCATGAAAATACCCGCCCTCAAAGGGGTTATAACAGTGTACGGTGACCAACAAATGGCAAGGAACATAGAAAAAGGGGTAGCTCCGGGCCAAAAGAATGTCCATCATCTAGCCTCATCGAACGAAGCCGAAAGTCTAGTAAAGCAAAAGGCCCACGATGAGCCCAAGAGAGATAAAGAGAAGATAAAAATCAGTGTGGACGAAGAAACAAAGAGGGTACTCCTAGACGGGTACATCGCAGACAGATTCATAACAATTGGGGCGAACCTCAACCCAGATGAAGAGTGTGACCTCGTCGAGTGCCTCAACAAGAACAAAGACATCTTCGCTTGGTCCGCAGGTGATCTAAAGGGGTTGGACAGGGAAATCATTGAGCACAGCCTCGACATCAGGCAAGGAGCTTGGCCAAAGAAACAGAAACTAAGAAAAATGTCTGACGAAAAGATCCAAGCCGTAAAGACGACTACCCTCTTGAAAGGATTGACAAGGTAGTGGATGACGCTGCAAACAACAAAATGCTCTCGCTACTTGACCTCTTCTCAGGGTACCACTAGATCAAAATAAAAAAAGAGGACGAAGGCAAAACAGGCTTCGTGACACCCTTTGGAACATTCTGTTTCGTCCGTATGCCAGAGGGGCTAAAAAATGCAGGCCAAACATTCTCAAGGATGATGGCAACAGTCCTGGACAATCAGCTTCGGCGCAATATACTGGCCTACGTGGACGATATCATCGTAAAAAGCGCCAAACAAAGCGACCACATCATGGACCTTAGAGAAACATTCGCTAACCTGAGGTTAGCCAACCTAAAGCTAAACCTAGAGAAATGTGTATTCGGAGTCCAAAGGGGAAAGATCCTAGGCTGCTTGGTAACGACAAAGGGCATTGAGGCCAACCCAGACAAAATCAGGGCGTTAACCAACATGTCAGAGCCAACCTCGCTCAACAAGTCCAACGACTCACGAGCAGGGTCGCAGCGCTAAATCGTTTCATTCCGAGAGCAGCAGAGCGAAGCCTTCCTTTCTTCAAAGCACTTCGAAGCTCCAAAACATTTGAATGGGGACATGAGCAAAGCAAAGCATTCAAGGACCTCAGAGAGTACCTCCAATCCATGATGAAGCTATTCCCACCAGAGCCCAAATCACCACTGCTGCTGTACGTCTTAGCCTCAGCAAGAGCCGTCAGCGCTGCATTGATTCAAGAAAAAGAAATCGAAGGCAAAATACTTCGCATCCGAGGCCCTGAGCGGCTCAAAAATACATTACTCTGAACTAGAGAAAATCACATATGCAGTCATCATGGCAGCACAGAAACTACGACATTACTTCGAGGGGCACAAAATAGTCGTAGTAACCAGCCAACCTCTTCATGATCTCTTCTCAAATAGGGAAGCTTCTAGCCGTATCGCCAAATGGGCATCTGAGCTCTCAGAATTTTTCATCGACTTCGAAAGGCGCACGGCTATAAAATCCCAAGTGCTAGCTGACTTCGTCGTCGATTGGACCTCACCTAAACAGGAGCCAAAGCAGCTAGAAACGCCATGGGTCGTCCATTGTGATGGAGCCTGGTGCCGCAGAGGAGCAGGCGTCGCAGTGGTGGTCACCTCGCCAACAGGCATCAGAATCAAGTATGCAGCGAGGCTAGATTTTCCACGAACCGCGAAGTCAACCAACAACACCATAGAGTACGAGGGACTACTGCTGGCCTTAAGAAAAATGAAAGCCATAGGGCAACAAACATTCATCATCAGAACGGACTCGAAGGTAATCCGTGATCACATCGAAAAGGACAGCGAGGCCAAAGAGCCAGAGCTCATCAAATACCTTGAGGCAGTCCAAGCCATGGAGAAGCACTTCAGGGGATTTGATGCCAAAAGCATACGAGGGCACAAAATGACGACGCGGACAAGCTTGCGAAAGCAGCAGCGGAAGGTGAGCCAATCCCACCAGACACATTTTACGAAGTCATAACCTCACCTTCAATCAAAGAAGAAGATCCAGCCACCGTCAACGCCATCCAGCGTTACGATTGGCGTGCAAGCATAATGGCTTTCCTCAGAGGTCACTTCGAACCTCAAAACAAGGCCGAACGCACACGCCTAAAGCAAAGAGCAAAGGGCTACGCAATCATCGAGGGGCAACTCTACAAAACAGGCATCTCAACACCATGGCTTCGGTGTGTTGACTATGAAACAGGCAGCGAGCTGCTCAAAGAAATACACGGCGGTTTTTGTGGAGCCCACATTGGCTCAAGAGCCCTAGCAGTTTTCAATTGTTTTCAATCTTTATGGTAGAGATGCAATCAAGGAGCACAAGTATATTAGGGTGTGTTTGGTAGCCTCCCGCTGCTTTACTCCGCGCGAGAATCAGCACAGCGCTGCCAAATGGTATCACCGCTGCCTGATTTGCCCCAGATCGAATTGGAGCGATTCCACAGCGAGGGAGGAGCGGAAAACACCTGCTCACACGATTCCCTTCTGCTTCACCTATCTTGCTCATCCCTGTCCGCCTCTCTTCCCCGTCCGTCCACTGGAGCTTGGTCTAGAATTGATTCGTCAGTGGCCCCGCTCTCCCCATCGAGGTCCCTGTCGGTGCCGCACTCCCCCACCGAGATTCAGGCCATGCATCTCCCCCGGGACGCTATCATGGGTGACAGATTTTGTGGTGAGGAGGTCCTCTCCTGCGCCCGGACATACTCCTCGAACTCACGCGGTAGGTGGCGGCACACCTCTTCGATGATCGTGCCTTCCTCACACTCGAGCAGCACGCGTTGTCGGCCTTCTCCGGCGCCCGAGCGGCCTCCTCACAAAGTAGGCACCGTCGGCCCACTCCAGCAGCCATGCTGCATCGCTCCGGAGTAGCAGCAGCTTGCGAGGGAAGGGGGTCTGAGGCGGCAACTGACAAGTGCCTGGATTCCATCTAGCTGGAGCTGGAGCCAATGGAGAATCAGTACCAAACGGGTTTTTTGGGAGTCAGAGCAGATGGGAGCGGGGAGAGGAGCGCAGCGGAGCTGGTGTAGAGCGCTGCCAAATGCGCCCTTAGCTTACCCTAAAAAAAGAAAAAAAACAGTGGATTCAAGTGACAAGTATAGCCCACAGAGGAGCATAAAGTGACAAGTATTTATATTTTGAAAGGGATCGAACATTTTTTTCAGGGATGGCTTATAGGCTCATTTAAGCCATTATAAATTTTAACGCAAAGGGTAAGTGAGGTAGGGTTACTTTTTGCGAAAGAGTAAGTATGATATATTAAGTTAGTTTAAATTATAATGACACTAAAATATTGTAATAAACTCAAAATAAATAAAACTTGCAATTTGTCGGTTAATGAAATTTCATTTACGAATTTTCAAATTCAAGAAAAATTGAGGTGTTTGGCTAAATTTAAGCACACGTTTTTTATATCTGAGAGAGAATTTATAGACCTGGAACAATAGAGGAGACGTCTTTAGAACTGTTATCAAAGTAGATATGTATTCCACATTTTTAACATTAATCTTTTTAAAACAATAGAGTTAAATTTGGTATGGGTTTTTGAACCTTATGAAAAGTATAACCCCCACAGGAGCATAACCGGTGGTATGCACCACTATATTTATTTTAAGAGGGATCGAACATTTTTTTCCTTATTTTGCATGTGCAATTGTGCATGCGCTAGACCAGTAGATCGTGTGCATGAGAGGAATCTCCGAGATCAGTTAAGTTCGCAGGTAAATCCAGATCAAACAGCTAGTAGGCTCTCGAAGATAGCCATTATCCAGCCGTGAAAACGAACGGGATCATCAACTAAGAGGGAGGGATAAGGTTTGTTAAGTTATCCGCCGCGACACGAAGTAATCCGCTAGCTATAAATAGGACGACACCTCGCATCCCCTCCTCCATCTCGCACTGCTCCAACAGCAGCACATCCTCGTCGTCCTCAATCCGCCAAGCTCGATCCCTTCCAAGCAGCGATCGAGATAGTGCACCGCACGTTCACCGCGGAGGTCATGTCCATGGACCTCAGCCCCAAGAAGCCCAACAAGGCCTACGGCGGCGACGGTGGCGCCTACTACGACTGGTCCCCCGCCGACCTGCCCATGCTCAGCGCCGCCTCCATCGGCGCCGCCAAGATGTCCCTCGCCGCCGGTGGCCTCGCCCTGCCCAGCTACTCCGACTCCGCCAAGATCGCCTACGTCCTCCAAGGCAAGCATCCACGCTCCACTTTTTTTCGAACTACTCCCAATCTACATCCATGGAACATGGATCAGATCATCAGATAATTCATTTTGTATGTACATGCAGGCAAGGGCACGTGCGGCGTGGTCCTCCCGGAGGCGACGAAGGAGAAGGTGATCCCGGTTAAGGAGGGCGACGCGCTGGCGCTTCCCTTCGGCGTCGTGACCTGGTGGCACAACGCGCACGCCGCCGCCGGCGACCTCGTCGTGCTCTTCCTCGGCGACACCTCCAAGGGCCACCGTGCGGGCCAGTTCACCAACCTCCAGCTCACGGGGGCCGCGGGCATCTTCACCGGCTTCTCCACCGAGTTCGTCGGCCGCGCCTGGGACCTCCCGCAGGACGCCGCCGCGAAGCTCGTCTCCACCCAGCCCGGCGCCGGCATCGTCATGGTCAAGGACGGCCACAAGATGCCCGAGCCCTGCGAGAAGGACAGGGAGGGCATGGTGCTCAACTGCCTCGAGGCGCCGCTCGACGTCGACATCAAGGGCGGCGGCCGCGTCGTCGTGCTCAACACCGGCAACCTGCCGCTGGTGAAGGAGGTCGGGCTCGGCGCCGACCTGGTCAGGATCGACGCCCACTCCATGTGCTCGCCGGGGTTCTCCTGCGACTCGGCGTACCAGGTCACCTACATCGTGCGCGGCAGCGGCCGAGTCCAGGTCGTCGGCATCGACGGCACGCGCGTGCTCGAGACCCGCGCCGAGGGAGGGTGCCTCTTCATCGTGCCAAGGTTCTTCGTCGTCTCCAAGATTGCCGATGAGACCGGCATGGAGTGGTTCTCCATCATCACAACCCCCAAGTAATTGTTTTTCTTTCCTTAATTTCCTGATTCATTGCATGCATATATCTAGATCGATTAGCCAATGAAATGAAATGAAATGAAATGAACACGGTGTGTCTTGTGCTTGTGCAGCCCGATCTTTAGCCACTTGGCCGGGAAGACGTCGGTGTGGAAGGCGATCTCGCCGGCGGTGCTGGAGACGTCGTTCAACACCTCTCCAGAGATGGAGAAGCTGTTCCGCTCCAAGAGGCTCGACTCGGAGATCTTCTTCGCTCCCCAATCCAATTGATGAAGCAGCGGTGCTACCTAGCTAGGTCGCGCATCCATCTCCGGCACCCTGATTTAGGCACTTAGGGGATTTAGTGTCTTATTTTAGCTTAGGTTAGGTTTTTCATATGTTGATCGAGGGTTAAAATCATCTCTCCATCTATTTCAATTAAAACTGGTCGATGTAATAAAGCTTGAAATGGAACAATTTGTGCGACCATACCTCAGATTGCATTGGTTTCTCGTTAGCTTTACTGCACATATTTATGACGACTATAAGCTAGCTGTTTAGGGCCTCAATAAGGTCGACAAGATAAAAAATTTGACAACTAATTTTTACAAAAGTACGCATTACTACAGTTATTAGCAAATGTTGTATGTTATAAAATTGTTTTTTTATGATGGATCTAATAGAATCAACCATATTTTATAGGCATGTTTAGATATTAGTTATTGATGATAGTTAAAGCTAAAAAATTTGACACTGTGTTGAGCCGCGGCCGCGTGCCTCCCTCTTGCATGCTGCCGCTGCGTCCCGGAGGATATAGTCGTAGGTGATGGTGATTTGCCACGCATCTCCGTCGTCAACGTGAGCAGTGCGGCCGAGGAGCCATCAAAAGAGACTAGCAGTAGCAGGGACAACAAAGCCGACACATGGACCAGAATTTGTTCCTCCCTCCGGTCGATCCATCGTCATGTTCATTCAAAATGCATGCAAAAAAAGGTCCAAGGGGTTGGTGATTGAGTTGGTGATATTAGGTTAACGGGGTATATAACAAAACAGAGGGAGAGTAAAATTCAGAATAATCAAGATCAATCAACGGTGACATGCATCAATTAGTCAAAGAAGCAGACGATAAAAAAAATTAAAAAAAAAAGCTTAAGGCACAGCATGTAGTGTGCTCGAGTTTATGCGCCTATACAAGCACTAGAACGAGTGAACGACAGTACTGTAGTATAGGGAGACCAAATTTGCATAATCATTGAGATGATTGCTAACCACGGTTGCCTCGCGGTGACACAACCATCCCGGTGAGACCTTATGACCCTGCCGCCGTCGGGTTTGGATGGCGATGTGGCACTAAAAAAAAGTTCTAAAACAAAGCGCAGCCTTGATCTGGCCCAACATTAAGATATCTCTCTAGAACTTAATAGCGGCCCAGGTCTTGGCAACATCGTCTTGGGCTGTGGGAAGGCCCCCCAATGGCGTTGAGACGTCTCTGCTGCAATTTTTTTTATTTTTATATTATTTTATGATTTTGCAGAAATAAATAGTCGGTCGAAAAATTTGCAGAAATAGACCTCTGCCACCGGATCAAACGGCGGTAACCAGATGCCACCGCCTCATTCGGCAGTAGCTTCGCGCATCCGCCACGTCAGCATGAAAATCCACTTACCGCCCTTTGATCTAGCGGATCACACACGGTTTGCAGCGACGCGGGGGATGAGGCTAGTACTGCCGAATGCAACAGCGGTATCCGGTTGCCGCCGGAGGAGCTGGCAGGCCCCAGCATTTGAACTGGTGGGAGCAGGAAAGCTATCGCCAAATTAGGCGGCGGTAGCCCCCCGGGCACATGCCGCACGCCATTCTTTCACCGACGCCCAGAATCGCCCCTGCCCGCACGCTTGCGAGAGAAGAGGAAGGGAGGGAGGCTCCGAGAGAGAAGAAGGAAGGAAGGAAGGAAGGAGAAGAGAAAGAAAGGAAGGGAGGAGGGGAGGGAAGGGAAGGGGACATTCAAGCCCGGTTCTTCGCTTCGTTTGGGGTATTTTTACTAATCTCCTAGTTTTGGTTAGCTCGTAGTAGATAGATGTAGTAGTTGATGTAGTAGCTATAGAAATAGTGTAGTGTTAATTAGTAGATGAAATCTAGATGTTGATATGAGACATAGAAAAATATAGGTTAGTCGGTAGTGGATTTAGTTTAGGTATTTAGGTTATAGTAAAATTAGTTTGCTGATTTATTTAGATAAATTTAAGATGAATATTATTCGCAATGAAAGGGTTATATTTTGTATAGGTATTCAGAATGTAGATGTTTTAGGTGTAGTTCAAATTATTAGATTTAGTTATAATTTTTGTTCATGTCGTGTATATTGACCGAGTGTTTAGGGTTAGTTAAATTTAGTAATATTTAGTAATTGCCTATGGTAATGTCATGTATATTGACCGGGTAAAATAAAATAAATTTGTTCATAATTTTAGATAACTCTAAAGTTGTTATTATTGGCAATGCTCGAGTTAGATGTTTCTACCATGTATTGAAATGTAGATGTTGTTGGAGTTACTTAAATTAAGTACATGAGAGTAATTTCCACTGTTCGTGTCGTGTATATTGACAGGCATGTCGGAAAGTTTATTTTTCCAAGTGTTCTATGGTCGGGGGAGGTTAGATATGGTCCAGAAGGGGTAGATTTGTCTGAATTTTAGTCATTCTGCAAGAATTTACCAAGAGAAAGAGAGAGGACTTGGGCTTTAATATGCAACCGGCTATTTAAGGCTTTCAATCTTAATAGAGATCAAGTGGAGCTGATGCCGCTTGAAGGAACCCAGAACTACCGGGCCTATGTAAATAGTTGCACTAAGCACGGTTTACCGCTAATATTATCTGTTGAAGTGTTCAGGTTGGTTGGGTCTAGCAATCAGATGGAAGAAGAAGTGGGAGGTGCTGAAGTTAGAACCGAGAAAGGTTGGGAGAGTACTAATGGGTAAAATGAAGAAGATAATGAAGATGGGGCAAAAGAAGGAGATGCAAAGGATGATGTTGCAACACGTGAGTCAAATGGGGAGGCTGATGAGGGGGAAGACATCCCTGGGTTAGTTGAACAGGTGGAGAGGGAAGGAGAAGAGGCCAATGGTGCCATGGATGATGACTCATCGGATGAAGATGATGATGATCCTGTCCCGCGGAACTAGTCAACTTATGACTATTCTACCTGTAGGAGTAAATTGTAACACCTCATGTTAAATGACACCCTAACGATGCCAATGAGAAGTGGTAATAATGTTGGAGCAAAAAGAAAGAAATTTGACTTAAAGTCAAATTTGAGCCGAATTTAGCCAAAATTGCAATTCGGAGATTTAAATTCGGAAAAATGTAGCAAAAATATGAAATGGAGGCTTGAGAATGTTTAGAACTTCAGGAATAAAATTGGAGACTAATCCTACTCCTAAACCCCTCAAGAAATGCAATTAAAAAAAAATCAAGTAAGTACTGTTCACTGTCCGAAAACAGGAATTTCTGAAAACAATGCAAGTATCCAACTTGGAAAATGAATTCTGCCTAATTTTCCAAGTAAGTGGACAAAGGCAACTGCACAGCAATGAAGTATGATCTTTGGACGTGTTTGACAGGGTGTTGTTGATCAGGAATAGTGAAGGAATCAAATTCAAATTGAGGCTCAAAGTCAGCACTCTGGCCATTTTCGGCCTAACTACTGAACTGCACTTTTCCAAAGTCTGAAAACAGCAGCAAGTGGCTATGTTTGGAGCAAGATTCAAAGCAAAGTTGTGCAAGAGGCATACGAGTTTATGTGCAAAATGCAACCCCTGTTAGTTGTAGAGCATGAATGGTTAGTGGTTGCACTAATTGGAGCAAGACCTAGCTACTCAAATCAAGTTAGAAGAGGGGTAAGCGACCATGCACAGTGACTGTCGAACTGAATCCAAGGTTAAGAACGAATTCTGTTTACCGAGAGAAAAATTTAAAATTCCGGCCTTTGGGATATTTATCTCGAGCAAGAGTCAATATATAGATTAAAGAGCTCAAGTTTATCTCCAACTTTGTTTAAGGGGCTCTTGGAACGTTGGATGCAAAATCGACCGTGGCTAAGGTCTGAATTTTCGGGTGAAACAAAGAAAGAAGGGGGAAAGAAAATAGAGAGGCCAAGACGTGTTGCCACCGGCGCCTTTGCCCGCTGTCCAGCTCGGTGCCTAGGGCCACCTCCTCACCACGCAAGCCTAGGACTAGGCCACGGTGTCGCCCATGCGCACAGTGAAACTTTTGCATATCTACCGCTCCCGCATGTCGCTCTTTACCATGCTACTTTTACCACAGCAAACAGCACACCGCCAAGCTTCTGCCGCCGAGCAAATTCCACCGCCACATCGCCTCCCACCTTGATTCCTTTCACCCACAGCCCCACCAACGCCTCCCTGACCACCGTGCCTACTTGTTGTTCCACTTCACTGCCGACGAGCCCTTAACCGCCGCCGTTTCCGTCCGACGCCGCCAAGCTCCCTGCTCACGGTGAGCCCTCCTTTGCCGTTGCTTTCCTTCCTTGTGGTAAGCCGTGGGTAAGTTCCTAGGTCACCAGGAAGCTGTAGAGGTAGTTAAAGGACCGAGTTGTGCCGTTGCCATGCTTGGCCACAGCCGGCCGTCGGTCAAGCCGCCCGCCGCCGTGGAGAGGGTAGCTCCGGCCGTCTCCCGGGGAGCCGCCGCCGCCTACGGGTGCGCTGTGGCTTGGGGACGCCTCCCCAGCCTGGCCCTGTCGCCGGTGGGGCGCCACTCGTCGAGCCACGCCGCCCCCTGCTACGCTCTGTTTTGGCGCGAGATGGAAGATGAAGCTGACGCTAGGGGCCCCGCGCGTCGGCAGGAGAAGGGGGAAAGGGTTAGGTGGGCCGGCGGGTAAAGAGTAAGGCCGTGGGCCGGTTCAGCAGGCCGGGCGCTTGGGGAAGAAAAGAAAAAGAAAGGTGGGCTGGTGGGTCGCCAGAAGAGTAGGAAGGAAAGAGGAGGAAGTGAAGTCGGCCCAGCAGGTCGGCAGTGTGAGAGGGCCGGCGGGTAAGGTGAAGAGGAGGAAAAGGTGGACCCGTGCCGCGGGCCCATCGCGAGTGAGAGAGGGTAGAGAGGAGGCGAGTGACAAAAGTTCGGCCCGGGGTTTAGGGATAAATTTAGGTTTTTCTTTATTAGATTAATAGATTAAATTCGTTTTTCACCATTTAAATCCCAGAAATTTCTAGGAGTGTCCAAAATTAGTGAAACCAATTTTGTTAGGATTATTTTATTTTCCTTTATGCATTAAAATTCTTATACCTTAGGAAAAATAATAAAATTTAGGTATTTGTTTAATGCCTTTTCAGTAAGCTATTTAAATAAATACTTAACCTTAATTAAGTGCATAAAATATGGAATAATGTTTTCATTTTCACAAATTATCATTAATCCATAGGAGATAAGTTTTGAGATTAGAAAAATATTTATAATGTTTTCTAAAAATAAAAGAAAGGGCTTAAGGTAGGATTAGTAAAGGAAATAAAAATGATGGGTTAATCTTTTCGGGGTTTTGTGTGTTCGCTTGCAACTTTATCATGATAAATTGTGTAGTCACTTGTTGGTTTGCAACTTTATCATGAAGGAATGTTGTATAGTCTTGTATTCAAAAAGTTGCATCACTAACCCATGCATGTACTATATCGTAGACATCAAAGCACCAGAAGGGGAATTCTTGGAGTTATCAGAAGGACCTTCGGAATTTGAGGAGATCGTTGAATTGATCCCCTATGCAGCCAGTCCATCATACAACGCTAACATTTTTATAGATCAAGGCAAGCCCCGGTGCATTTATACCTATCTACTTTGGAGTTATTATTTCATGTGTCCAATTATTGGTTAATTTGTATATAAATGCATTAAGTCTAGGAATTGATTGAAACCTATTCTTGTGCATGATCCTACCTTGTTTTAAGGACATCTTTGCCACTTGTTCAATTGTTAGTAATTAACCCATGCTTAGCAATGCTTAGATACTTTAAGTAACTTGGTTACCGAACCTTAAGGTAAATTGTTGGGTCATACATGCTAGATATGGAAAGTTAGCTTGGAAGTTTTGAAAAGTCGACAAAAGCTAGAGATGTTAGTTCTGTCTGCTAGATTAATTTGGTTAAGGTCCGATCGTTGTCTTAACCTTTGATCAAGTGAATGTCACCTGGTTGCTTACTGGGTATGGGATCAGTAAAGCCCGGTAGGTTAGTAGACTCTCTGATCGGGAATATTTTGTACCCGTGCTTGACGTGCTGGAGATTGGCAGGGGCGTAGCTTAAAACTCACATGGAGATCGGGCCAGACGTGGGGTCCCATGTGGGGGTGCGTCCCTGGGTTCAGGTAGTCTTATTCCCAATCTTTGGGTATGCTAATCGAAAGGTCATTATGTACGACCTGGACAGTTGTACATAGCTGGTGATCAGGGTGCTCTCCTGCAGGATGTAAATTGATCCGGATCACCGCAGTTCTTGGTTATGAATGCACTTGATCACTGTTGAGCATCGTAGTGTAATCTCATGAATGCAATGTCTTTCCGAAATTAATTTGTTGTATGACTTAATTTCCTACTGTTTGCAAAAGTATCTCTTTTTCATCATCTAGACTAGTTAGGTAATAACTCAATTGAATTAAAAGACAAAGTTAAGGTTTCACTTTTAGTAAGCTCTTTTTGGCAAAAGGTGAGTCAGCCAGTACACTAAAAAGCTATCATGCAGTTCCAAAAAAGCTATTATATTGGTTAGTCGGGTAAGTCTTGCTGAGTACCCCGTACTCAGGGTTATCCCTCGTTGCTATTTCAGAGCCACAGCAAGAGTCCGCCGAGGAAGAAGCCCCGAAGAACTAGGGTATTTTTACGAGTCTCATAATACCCTAGAAATAAAACTCAGATGTGTTTCTTTCCCCTGAACCAGTTTATGTTTTAAACTCCTAGAGCCACTCTAACCTGCACTATTAAGTTTGTTTCAAACTATGGTCTGTAATAATCCGTACCCTAGTATGTATGTAAAAATGTAATGTTTGTTGATGCTTTCCCATGGTGGAAGCGATCCTGGTGTATGGCTATAAGACACGTCATGGATCTTTCGAGGAGTCCTAGGGACACTCGACGGACTACCGGACTTACGCTGTTTTAGGTGCGTTTCGGATAATTGCTGTTCCGACAGCGATTCGGTGCACTTAAACCAGCTTAAGTTGGGCGGTTCCGCCACAGCTGGTATCATAGCCATAGGTTGGGATAATCAACAGATATTACTATTTAAAAATTGAGACTCTATTTTTAAAAGTAAGAAAATGTGAGTCATAGGTGGCAGTAGTGTTAATTGGTTGTTTGTTTTGCAGATGTTAACTGTTTGCTGCGTGTCGCTAGTATTCGATAGTATATTATTAGGGATCGATTACGATGCCACCAATTTTTCTATGAGTGTGTATATGAGTCTGAGAGTATGTAGGAATCGTTGCATCATATTGCATAGCATGTTTTTAAAAACTTTTTGGGTTTGGTGAGTGCCGTTAAACCTAACCCGCTTCTTTTGTCAGATGTTCCAAGAAGGGTATACTGATCAAGATGGATGGACCCGGGGGCATTATCTGGACAAGCCTGGGTTTATACAGCTATTGTGGAAAACACTGCAGGAGTTGGGATTTCATAACCCTCCTGAATATTACTGGAGGAAGGAGGACACCTGCCATAAGCAGTGTTGCACTGTTTACGTCCACATTCCATATGAAGATACAAATCCTAACTGGCGTCTTGATGAAGTCATGGAGCAGGGTTTCGAGTTCAATGATACTATTGAAAGGGCAGCCATGACCGCCCTCACGGAGTTGTGTGAAAAACATAAGGTGGAAATAGGGTCGAGTTCTGCTCGATTCTATCCCATAAAACATCAAGATGATGGAATTTGGAGAAGGAGGATTAAGGCGTTGAAGAATTCATCCCGTGTGGAGCATGATGTCCTGGTTGCAACCGCCTCAGACTAGATGACTGCTATGTATAATCTTCATCAATCATGCATAAGAGAGTATTATAATCAAAGAAAGAAGAATGAGGATGCCAAAATGGAGGTATTGGGTGCTAGACATGATAAAGAATTATACAAGAAAGCGGCACTAGACCGGGAACATGATATGGAGAGGATTATGAGGGAACAGTCTAGAAGAATAGATGAATATGAAGAAAAGCTCAGAACAATGAAGGAATTTATGGATGCTAGTAGGAATACGGCGGAGAGGGCACGAGAAGCAGCTGAATCCAATGTTAATAGACTTGAGGCAGAAAGGTTTCAGCAGCTAGATGAAATATTATCCCTTCGTCTGGCCTTAGAAGAGATGCAGGCTCAAGTACCTGCTCAGAACATAGTAAATGTTCCACCGCCTCCACCCCCAGAAGAGCCACAACCACCAGCCCCAGATGAGGGAGATCAGTTTGTGGATATTGTAGGTATCGAGGCTGACATAGCTCCACTTGCAGCTCCTGAAATTGACCTGTATGCCCATGAGAATTTAGAAGGGTTTGATGTTGACATGGAAGATAATTTGGGAGAAGCTCCAGTGGAAAATCATCAATTTGTATGGGCCAATGCAAATGCTGACGGGTTTGATCCACAAGGTTATGGTCCTATGCAACAATGGGAAGAAGCCGAGCATGAGGGCGAAGAAGAAGAAGAGGATCCAGAAGAGATTGAAGGGAATTCTAGTGTCAGCACCTCCGCGTCATATTCATCATCTACATCAAGTGACCAGAGTCAGGGAGTGAGAACTCGGTCAATCAGCCTCCACCTGTTGCTCCTCCAGGACAGACCCTAATGATAGTGGATCAGGATATACTACAGGCCGCTATGGCAAGGCTAGGGATAAATGCTGCAGAACTGGGTATCCATCCATATGATGGCTGAGGGGAGACCATGACAAAAAGATGTTGTTGTGTATTTATGTAAGATAAGAACGATGAAATGATGGTAGTGGGGTTGCTTTGTAAAAATCAAACTTGAGTTGATGTAATATAAATAATGATGTATATAAGTATGGTTTGTGTGTGACTACAATAGTTGTGTTGTTATGTGTGAAAAACAAGCATGTTCATAAAAATGGTGGCAAACTATGGCTTAGATATTAATACTCTGATCAATTTTTGGCAGAATGACGGATCCAAGAGGTCCTCGTGCTTCAGGGTCAGGAGGCCATGAGGAGAGTCCACCCAGGGCCCTGACACTGGCTGATGCTATAGCCAGTCTCATGAACTCGGGGGCTGAGCAAGCCCGGCTGCTTCAAATGATTGTACAGAATACCGGAAATGGTGGGGGTAGACGGGATCCGGAATGTGGTGTGTAACTTACACCCAGTTCCTAGAAACCCGTCCTCCAGTTTTTCTGAAGGCTGAGCACCCGTTGGAGGCAAACGAATGGCTTCAGACTATGGAGCAGAAGTTTCGAGTGATTCCGCTATGCACTACCACTCAGAAAGCAGAATTTGCCGGACTAGTTACCTGGCAAGACAACCTGTTGGAAGGGAGATTACTTGGGAAAATTTTAAAGAAGCGTTTCGTATGCAGTTCGTACCAGAGGGGATTCTGCGAATGAAGCTGGAGCAGTTTCTGAGGCTTCAGCAGGGGAGTTGTAGTATTCTAGAATATACAAATGAATTTGATCACTTAGCTCAGTATGCTCCAGAACACGTTAACACAGAGTCCAAGAAGAGGTACTGTTACCTCCGGGGACTTAACGCCCGGATGCAGGAGAAACTGTCCACCTACACCTTTGCCGACTATAGTTCTGCGGTAAGTGTGGCCATTACCGCGGAAGAGAAGATGAAAATGCTAGATAAAGCCTTGAAGAAAGAAGAATCCTTGAAAAGAAAGAATATTTCCTTTGGAACATTCGGGAATGCCCCGTAAAGAATGAAGGTTGTATACCGAGGTCCTCCTTGACCTGCATATCGACCTTCTTTCCAACACCGACCACTTCAGCCCTGGAATGTCAAAAATCCTACAAACATTCCTCGCCCTGTAAGTGCATCGCCTTCTGGGTTTCACAGTCCTACTCCCCTGGGGAACCCGCAAGTTTGTTTTAATTGTGGGAAGCCGGGACACTTTGCCTGGGATTGCCGTTTTCCTAGAGTTGGGGGAAACGTGAACATGAAAGCTCAAACCTCTGGCCAAGGCGTCGGCCAAAAATTTGTTCGACGCAAGTTTCTGAACACCAAGACTGGGCAAGCACATTACATGAATGTAGAAGAGATTACAAAGGGCGAGCCTATTCTGGCAGGTACGTTTCTTGTAAATGACTACCCTGCCATGGTTCTATTTGATTCGGGTGCATCACATACTTTCATAAGTAGAAAATTTGTTAAACAGCGCCAACTAGAAGTACACACCTTAGACACCAAATATGCTATCCAAGCCACTCGAGCTACTCAAAATACAAATCAAGTAGCTCGCAATGTGATTCTGAATTTAGAAGGAAATAAGATGGGTGCTTATCCTTTAATTTTGGAAGATCAAGGAATAGATATCATTTTGGGGGTAAATTGGATGAAAGAACATAAAGTTCAAATTGATGTGGATAACCGGATCGTTAGTATGAGGGATAACCAAGGACACCCTTTTGAACTCCAATTACCCGCTCGTCCTTGTCTAGACCAGATGGTTAAAAAGACTAGAGCAGTGACTCTAGAATCTATTCCTGTGGTTAATGAGTTTGTAGATGTATTTCCTGAAGATCTTCCTAGGTTACCGCCTGACAGAGCGGTAGAGTTTACTATTGAGCTAGAGCCTGGCACTGCCCCCATTTCCAGAAGACCATACCGAATGCCACCTAAGGAGTTAGCAGAATTGAAATTTCAACTCCAAGAATTACGAGATAAAGGTTTTTGTTCAGCCTAGTACTTCGCCGTGGGGCTGCCCAGCACTTTTTGTTAAAAAGAAAGATGGTACATTGAGGTTATGTGTGGATTACCGTCCTTTGAATGCGGTAACCATTAAGAACAAGTATCCGTTGCCACGGATTGACTTGTTGTTTGACCAGTTAGCTGGAGCCAAGGTCTTTTCTAAAATTGACCTTCGGTCAGGATATCATCAGATTAAAATAAAACCCGAAGACATACCTAAGACAGCCTTCTCAACCAGATATGGGCTATATGAATATTTGATCATGTCCTTCGGATTGACAAATGCCCCAGCGCATTTTATGTACCTCATGAATTCAGTATTCATGCCAGAGTTAGACAAATTCGTGGTAGTCTTTATTGATGATATCCTAGTCTTCTCTAAAACTGAGGAGGAACATGCGTAGCATCTGCGTATTGTTCTAAATAGACTCCGGGAACACCAGTTATATGCCAAGGTTAGTAAATGTGAATTTTGGTTGAAGAAAGTTCCATTCCTTGGGCACGTCTTGTCCGAAAAAGGAATTAAGGTGGATCCCGAAAAGGTCAAGGACATATTGGATTGGAAGCCACCAACATCTGTCCATGAAGTGAGAAGTTTCCTAGGGATGGCCGGGTATTACCGTAGGTTCATTACCAACTTCTCAAAAATTTCCAAGCCAATCACGGAGTTATTAAAGAAAGAAGTGAAATTTGAATGGAGCTCCGAATGCGAAGAATCATTCCAAATATTGAAGAAGCTACTAACTACAGCACTAGTACTGGCTCAACCCGACCTGGAGAAACCCTTTGACATATACTGTGATGCCTCAGGAACAGGGACAGGATGTGTTCTTATGCAAGAAGGTAGAGTGATTGCCTATGCTTCTCGACAACTGAAGCGACATGAAGAACATTACCCTACCCATGATTTGGAGCTTGCCGCTGTAGTTCATGCATTAAAGATATGGCGACACTACCTTCTAGGTAGTGACTGTCGTATCTTTACAGACCACAAGAGCTTAAAGTACATCTTCACTCAAATGGACTTGAATATGAGGCAGAGACGATGGTTGGAACTAATTAAAGATTATAAGTTAGAAATCCACTACCATCCAGGTAAGGCTAATGTGGTGGCCGATGCTTTGAGCAGGAAGGCTCAATGCCACTGCACCACTATTCAATCTAGCCTTAAAACCTTGTGTGAAGAGTTAGAAGATTTAAGTTTGGAAATAGTGACGCAAGGTACTCACCAGAACATTATCTTGCAAGACACACTAAAAGAACGAATTATAATAGCCCAGAAGGAGGATCCATGGGTAAAGATGCTTCACAAACAGAAAGCAGAAGGAAAAATTTCTAAATTTACTCAAGAAAAGGATGGAGGACTTTATTTCAAGAAGAGGATTGTAGTTCCCAAGGATGAAAATTTAAGCAAGATGATTCTGGATGAAGCACACCTGTCCAAGTTCGCTATTCATCCCGGAAGCAACAAAATGTATCAAGATTTGAAGCAGAGATTTTGGTGGGCCATGATGAAACCAGAAATTGCAAGATATGTAGCTGAATGCGATACCTGCAGAAGAGTTAAACCAATCTTACAAAAATTGGCTGGCTTACTTCAGCCTTCGGCAATTCCTGCCTGGAAGTGGGAAGATATTTCCATGGACTTCATAGTCGGGTTACCTACTACTTCAAAAGGGTATGATTCCATATGGGTTATCGTTGATCGACTCACTAAGTCAACCCATTTTATTCCTGTCAAGACTACATATCCAGTATCAACCTATGCAAAGATCTATATGGCTCGGATCATATCCCTGCATGGGGTACCAAAGATAATTATTTCCGATCAAGGCTCCCAGTTTGTTTCCAGGTTTTGGGAACAACTGCAAAAAGATATGGGAACTACTCTGATTAGAAGCTCTGCCTATCATCCTCAAACAGGGGGACAAATAGAAAGAGTCCACCAAATCTTGGAAGACATGCTAAGAGCTTGTGTCCTTACCTTCTCCAAGCTATGGGACGAATGCTTGCCCCTAGCTGAGTTCTCCTATAATAATAGCTATCAAGCTAGTATTAAGATGACACCTTTCGAAGCTTTGTATGGTCGAAGGTACCGAACACCTTTGAATTGGTCAGAAGTAGGAGAAAGGACACATTTAGGGTTGGATTGGGTTGTGGAAAATGAAGAAAAGATCCGAAAGATTCACAAACACCTTTAAATAGCCCAGTCCCGACAAAAGAGTTATTTAGATAAAAGAAGATGGTCTTTAGAGTTTCATGTTGGGGACCTCATAAACTTGAAGGTATCTCCGATGAAAGGAGTGCAACGTTTTGGAGTAAAAGGTAAACTAGCTCCAAGATATATTGGTCCTTATGAGATTCTGGAACGAAAAGGTCCGGTAGCGTACAAGCTTTCATTACCAGACCAGCTTGCCTCTATACATGATGTATTTCATGTATCCCAACTTAAGAAATGCCTAAGAGTTCTAGAAGCAATTCTAGAAGATCCGGAAGTTGAGCTAGAACCAGACCTGACCTATGAGGAGAGGCCTATTAAAGTTTTAGATCAAAAGACAAGAGATACACGAACCCGAAGTATTAAGTTTTACAAGGTGCAATGGAAAAATCATACTCCAGATGAAGCTACTTGGGAACAGGCTGAAGAATTAGAGTCCAAGTATCCTGAGTTATTTGAAACTGTCAAAATCAGATAAACAGTTAAGAGCGGAGCAACCACCCCACTCTCTTTATACAGAAAAGAGAAAGATGTTTCATCTGACGCAGTTTCCTTTCCATTCTCCAAACTGAGGGTTTAACATCTGGAATCTCGGGATGAGATTCTGTTAAGGGGGAGAGGTTGTAACACCTCGTGTTAAATGACACCCTAACGATGCCAATGAGAAGTGGTAATAATGTTGGAGCAAAAAGAAAGAAATTTGACTTAAAGTCAAATTTGAGCCGAATTTAGCCAAAATTGCAATTCGGAGATTTAAATTCGGAAAAATATAGCAAAAATATGAAATGGAGGCTCGAGAATGTTTAGAACTTCAGGGAATAAAATTAGAGACTAATCCTAGTCCTAAACCCCTCAAGAAATGCAATTGAAAAACAAAAATCAAGTAAGTACTGTTCACTGTCCGAAAACAGGAATTTCTGAAAATAATGCAAGTATCCAACTTGGAAAATGAATTATGCCTAATTTTCCAAGTAAGTGGACAAAGGCAACTGCACAACAATGAAGTATGATCTTTGGACGTGTTTGACAGGGTGTTGTTGATCAGGAATAGTGAAGCAATCAAATTCAAATTGAGGCTCAAAGTTAGCACTCTGGCCATTTTTGGCCTAACTACTGAACTGCACTCTTCCAAAGTCTGGAAACAGCAGCAAGTGGCTATGTTTGGAGCAAGATTCAAAGTAAAGTAGTGCAAGAGGCATACGAGTTTATGTGCAAAATGGAACCCCTGTTAGTTGTAGAGCATGAATGGTTAGTGGTTGCGCTAATTGGAGCAAGATCTAGCTATTCAAATCAAGTTAGAGGAGGGGTAAGCGACCATGCAAAGTGACTGTTGAACTGAATCCAAGGTTAAGAACGAATTCAGTTTACCCGAGAGAAAAATTTAAAATTCCGGCCTTTGGGATATTTATCTCGAGCAAGAGTCAATATATAGATTAAAGAGCTCAAGTTTATCTCCAACTTTGTTTAAGGGGCTCTTGGACCGTTGGATGCAAAATTGACCGTGGCTAAGGTCTGAATTTTCGGGTGAAAGAAAGAAAGAAGGGGGAAAGAAAACAGAGAGGCCGAGACATGTCGCCGCTGGCGCCTTTGCCTGCTGTCCAGTTTGGTGCCTAGGGCCACCTCCTCACCACGCAAGCCTACGACTAGGCCACGGTGTCGCCCATGCGCACAGTGAAACTTTTGCATATCTACCTCTCCCGCGCGTCGCTCTTTACCGTGCTACTTTTACCGCCGCAAAAAGCACACCGCCAAGCTTTTGCCGCCGAGCAAATTCCACTGCCAAATCGCCTCCCGCCTCGATTCCTTTCACCTACAGCCCCACCAATGCCTCCCTGACCACCGTGCCTACTTGTTGTTCCACTTCTCCGCCGGCGAGCCCTTAACCGCCGCCGTTTCCGTCCGCCGCCGTTTCCGTCCTCTGCCGCCAAGCTCCCTGCTCACGGTGAGCCCTCCCTTGCCGTCGCTTTTCTTCCTTGTGGTAAGCTGTGGGTAAGTTCCTAGGTCACCAGGAAGCTGTAGAGGTAGTTAAAGGACCGAGTTGTGCTGTTGCCGTGCTTGGCCATGGCCGGCCGTCGGTCAAGCCGCCCGCCGCGGTGGAGAAGGTAGCTCCGACCGTCTCTCGGTGAGCCGCCGCCGCCTACGGGTGCGATGTGGCTTAGGGATGCCTCCCCAGCCCGGCCCCATCGCCGGTGGGGCGCCGGCCGTCGAGCCGCGCCGCCCTCTGCCGCGCTCTGTTTTGGCGTGAGATGGAAGAAGAAGCTGACGCCGGGGGCCCCGCGCGTCGGCAGGAGAAGGGGGAAAGGGTTAGGTGGGCTGGTGGGTGAAGGAGTAAGGCCGTGGGCCGGTTCAGCAAGCCGGGCTCTGGGGGAAGAAAAGAAAACAAAAGGTGGGCCGGTGGGCCGCCAGAAGAGTAGGAAGGAGAGAGGAGGAAGTGAAATCGGCCCAGCAGGCCGGCAGTGTGAGAGTGGGCCGGCGGGTAAGGTAAAAAGGAGGAAAAGGTGGACCCATGCCGCGGGCCCAGCGCGAGTGAGAGAGGGTAGAGAGGAGGCGAGTGAGAAAAGTTGGGCCGGGGGTTTAGGGATAAATTTAGGTTTTTCATTATTAGATTAATAGATTAAATTCGTTTTTCACCATTTAAATCCCAGAAATTTCTAAGAGTGTCCAAAATTAGTGAAACCAATTTTGTTAGGATTATTTTATTTTCCTTTATGCATTAAAATTCTTATACCTTAGGAAAAATAATAAAATTTAGGTATTTGTTTAATGCCTTTTCAGTAAGGTATTTAAATAAATACTTAACCTTTATTAAATGCATAAAATATGGAATAATGTTTTCATATTCACAAATTATCATTAACCCATAGGAGATAAGTTTTGATATTAGAAAAATATTTATAATGTTTTCTAAAAATAAAAGAAAGGGCTTAAGGTAGGATTAGTAAAGAAAATAAAAATGATGGGTTAATCTTTTCGGGTTTTTGTGTGTTGGCTTGCAACTTTATCATGATAAATTATGTAGTCACTTGTTGGCTTGCAACTTTATCATGAAGGAATGTTGTATAGTCTTGTATTCAAAAAGTTGCATCACTAACCCATGCATGTACTATATCGTAGACACCAAAGCACCAGAAGGGGAATTCTTGGAGTTATCAGAAGGACCTTCGGAATTTTAGGAGATCGTTGAATTGATCCCCTATGCAGCCAATCCGTCGGACAACGCTAACATTTTTATAGATCAAGGCAAGCCCCGGTGCATTTATACCTATCTACTTTGGAGTTAATATAAATGCATTAAGTCTAGGAATTGATTGAAACCTATTCTTGTGCATGATCCTACCTTGTTTTAAGAACATCTTTGCCACTTGTTCAATAGTTAGTAATTAACCCATGCTTAGCAATGCGTAGATACTTTAAGTAACTTGGTTACCGAACCTTAAGGTAAATTGTTGGGTCATACATGCTAGATATGGAAAGTTAGCTTGGAAGTTTTGAAAAGCTGACAGAAGCTTGAGATGTTAGTTCTGTCTGCTAGATTAATTTGGTTAAGGCTCAATCGTTGTCTTAACCTTTGATCAAGTGAATGTCACCTGGTTGCTTACTGGGTATGGGACCAGTAAAGCCTGGTAGGTTAGTAGACTCTCTGATCGGGAATATTTCGTACCCACGCTTGACGTGCTGGAGATTGGCAGGGGCGTAGCCTGAAACTCACATGGAGATTGGGCCAGACGTGGGGTCCCATGTGGGGGTGCGTTCCTAGGTTCGGGTAGTCTTATTCCCAATCTTTGGGTATGCTAATCGAAAGGTCGTTATGTACGACCCGGACAGTTGTACACAGCTGGTGATCAGGGTGCTCTCCTACAGGATGTAAATTGATCCGGATCACCGCAATTCTCGGTTATGAATGCACTTGATCACTGTTGAGCATCGTAGTGTAATCTCATGAATGCAATGTCTTTCCGAAATTCATTTGTTGTATGACTTAATTTCCTACTGTTTGCAAAAGTATCTCTTTTTCATCATCTAGACTGGTTAGGTAATAACTCAATTGAAGGAAAAGACAAAGTTAAGGTTTCACTTTTAGTAAGCTCTTTTTGGCAAAAGGTGAGTCAGCCAGTACACTAAACAGCTATCATGCAGTTCCAGAAAAGGTATTATATTGGTTAGTCGGGTAAGTCTTGCTGAGTACCCAGTACTCAGGGTTATCCCTCGTTGCTATTTCAGAGCCACAGCAAGAGTCCGCCGAGGAAGAAGCCTCGAAGAATTAGGGTATTTTTACAAGTCTCATAATACCCTAGAAATAAAACTTAGATGTTTTTCTTTCACCTGGACCAGTTTATGTTTTAAACTCCTAGAACCGCTCTAACCTGCACTATTCAGTTTGTTTGAAACTATGGTCTGTAATAATCCGTACCCCAATATGTATGTAAAAATGTAATGTTTGTTGATGCCTTTCCATCGTGGAAGCGATCCTGGTGTATGGCTATGAGACACGTCGTGGATCTTTCGAGGAGTCTTAGGGACACTCGACGGACTACCGGACTTACGCTGTTTTAGGTGCGTTTCGGATAATTGCTGTTCCGACAGCGATTCGTTGCACTTAAACCAGCTTAAGTTTGGCGGTTCCGCCACAGAAATATCCCTTGGTAGTACAGGGAGAATGAGATTTGCGTTGGTGCTTTGTACCTTAGTGGGGATGAGATGAAAATAGCTGCGAAGCGATATAGAATCAACCATACATTTTATAGGCGATATTAGTTATTGATGATGGTTAAAGCTAAAAAAAATTGACACTGTGTTGCGCCGCGGCCGCGTGGCTCCCTCTTGCATGCTGCCGCTGCGTCCCGGTCGTAGTCGTTGGTGATGGTGACGTGCCACGCATCTCCGTCGTTAACGTGAGCAGTGCGGCGAGGAGCCATCAGAAAGACTAGCAGTAGCAGGGACAACAAAGGCGACACATGGACCACAAAGGTCCAAAGGTCGATCCATCGTCATATTCTTTGAAACTGCATGCAAAAAAAAAAGGTCCAAGGGGTGGTGATTGAGTTAATTGGTGATATTAGGTTAACGGGGTATATAACAAAACATAACAGGGTATATAACAAAACAGAGGGAGAGTAAAATTCAGAATAATCAAGATCGATCAACGGTGACTTGCATCCATTAGTCAAAGAAGAAGCAGGCGATAAAAAAAATTAAAAAAAAAGCTTAGGGCACAGCATGTAGTGTGCTCGAGTCTATGCGCCGATACAAGCAATTGAATGAGACTGAACGATAGTACTGCAGTATAGGGCAACCAAATTTCCATAATCATTGAGATGATTGCTAACCACGGTTGCCTCGTGGTGACACCACCATCCCGGTGAGACCTTATGACCCTGTCGCCGTCGGGTTTGGATGGCGATGTGGCACTAAAAAAAAGTTCTAAAACAAAGCGCCATTAAGATATCTCTCTAGGACTTAATAACGGCCCAGGTCTTGGCAACATCATCTTGGGCTGTGGGCAGGCCCCCCAACGGCGTTGAGACGTCTATGCTGCCATCGTTGTTGAGCCTTGAGGCGGCGTTGCACAGCACACACGTCAACGACGCCGACTGCTGCGTTGAAATATTTGAGTTTCCATATAGGGAATTTTTTTATTTTTTTCTTTTACGATTTTGCAGGAATAAATAGCCGATCCAGAAATTTGCAGAAATGAATCCTACCGCCAGATCAAACGGCTACTGCCGTTTCAACCGGCAGTGAGAGAAGTTACCACCGAATGAAACGGCAGTAGATGTGCCGGTGCACCACGTCAGCGTCAGGAACCACTTACTGCCATCTGAAACGGCGAGCGGCACATGGATTGCTGGCGGTCGTGGACCAGGGAGTTATCACCGGATGGGACGGCGGTAACAGCATGCTGCCGATTCAAATGGCAGGAGCGGGAAGTTACCGCCGCCTGATTTAGTGGTAGGCGGCCCACCTTTAAAAGCCGCGGAGCGGCTGGGGCTGGGGCACGCGCACTTGCCATTCGGAACCAGAGCAACCGAGAGAAAGGGAGGGAAGAGAGGAACTGGGAGAAAAGAGGAAGAAAGGGAGAGAGGAGAAAGAGTTTGGAGATAGTTGGTATTGGTTCCTAGAGAGGGTTAAGCAAATTCTTGTGAAGGTCACGGAGGGTGTTTGTATAATTCATGATCGACACAAAAGGCATTCTACAAGCAATCGAAGACCTATAGAATGGCAATGTGGAACATCGCAGGACGGCGCAGTGGACGGACTTGAAGAGTAGGTGGTGCATGAGGCATATGGAGGCAAAATTTCATAGCCAATTCAAAAACAAGACCCTTATGCAAATGTTTAAACAGCTATGTAACTAGAATCAGGAGAGTAAATTCAATCTACTTTGGAAGAAACTTGATGAGTTTACAAAGAAACAATCTGAAGAGCTAGGTAAGAGGCTGGTAAACAGCGAGGTTGACCACCCTGTGTCTCTAGAGGCTGTCGGACTGGATGGTCCAAATGTCAAATGAAGACGGGGTAGGTCCATTAAGTAATTCTCACAGTGGATTGAGCATGAGCCGAAGGAAAAGTGGGCATTACTGTATGACGAGAGAGGTGTTAGGTGGGGTATAATGACTACAAACCTAGCTGAGGTGTACAACTAGATCCTGTGTAGTGTTAGGGGACTGCCCCTAGTTGGTATCATGGAATTCTTCTTATACCACACCATGAAGTACTTGAGGGAACGGTACGCGGTGGCCAATAAGTCAATGACTGATAATCATAAAATTTATGGATACAAGATGATAGCCTACATGGAGTAAGCAATTAAAAAGGCTTGTAAGCATCACGTTACTGAAGTGGGCGTCGTTGAACGCCGGTATGAGGTTATTTGCAGGGACAAAGGTCGATTGGGAGGGAGGCGTGAGAAACACATATGGGAGTGCATCATTAGCAATGAAGGATGTGTTTGTGCATGCCAGAAGCCAAGACTGCTTCACAGGCCTTACACCTATGTCATTGTTGCATGCCTTGAGGTAGGGAGACTTCAGCCTCGTAGGTTCGTACCACATTACTTCCTTGAGGAAACTATGTAGGCCACTTGGAGGAACGAGGTTTCTGGATAACATTTACTAGGAAACTTCATAAATAACTTTGGAAATACCGCGCATTACATTTCTGACCCTGATTCAGTAATGTTCCAAGGGGTTGAGCGACGCAAGAACAGACGCATCCGAAACAACATGGATCAATCTGAAGCTAGTCCTGAAGTGCGCCTCTGCTTGAAGTGCCATGAAACATATCACACGTACAAGAACTACCCTGCAATGACATATGGAGGCGGAAGTAACCAAGCTGGACCATCAACAGGTGACGCAAATGCTCCAGCACATGGTCGAGGTCGTCGTGCACATAGGAACAATGACGGCCTTCTGTGATTAATGTATGCAACACTAGTATTGTGTGTTGTATGTTTATGAACTCCTACGTTTCTTCAACTTAGTCATATGTAATGTAATTTGTCACGTTTGGTCTATGTGGAGAGACTCGTGTAATTCTTAGATTGTGGATTGAAAGCTAAGTTGTAATATTAAGATATTTTAATAAATCTGTATCCTGTAATATTTCATTTATGTTGTCCTGTAAATTGTATTTCAAGTTACTGATATGTGTTGTAAATTATATTATTTCATCTCCATATCAGCCAAAGTTGATGCAAATGCTTGGGCGGTTAACATCGCCGGTGACTTGATTTGTACCAATCCCTGGTACAAGTGCCCATACCATCATAACAAGGATCGCCCACCGTCTCCGCCTTCCTCCGGGGGTGCTGATTACTATGAGGCTGGACCCTCCCAGCTTTCGCAAAGCCAGTTCTACTAGAAACTAGAGATGGCTCTATCCCCGACTATTTCAATTACCCAAGGCATGTTAGGTTTAGCAATAGCACATATTCAGGATAGCATCCGTGCCGCACATGCCACTGCAATCTATAATTAATTGTTCGGTCTACAGTCATTGGTGTTCATATGTTGTGCACGAATTTCATTTTTATATGTTGTAATTTCGCTGGAAACAACTATGTATTTAATGGCTGGAAGTTCGTTCAATTTCAATTATTTCCTCAAAGCGCTCTATCTCTCTCAAATTAGGAAGTTTCATATTGCAACCAATAGTTACATATTCAAATATTTAGTACTTCCAATGTAACTTTATATTTTTTAACTTAGAGAAAATATTACACGAAAACAACATAATAAAAAAATACTCGAAGTTACATTTTAACCGGCTATAGCTGGCACCCACCGGCGGAGTCGTGGGAGGGGTTAGCTACCGCCATTTCACGGTAGCCGACGGAGTCGTGGGAGGGGTTGGCGGTAGCTACCCCTCCGCTGCAACCTCACGCAACTGCCATTTGAATTGGCAGTAACTCCCTTTCATTTTTTTTAACCTACCGTACCGCCATTTGAACTGGTGGTAGAGGTCTATTTCTACAAATTTGCTATTTATTTTTGCAAAATCGTAAAAGAAAAAATAAAAAATAAAAAAGTGATGCCAGTCTCATCTCATGATATCTTGGATCGTGCTCGTGCAGAGAATGCTATGGTTTAAACATTTGGAGTTATAAAATTCAACCACAAGTGGTGCTTTATTGGAACAATTTTCGTTGAAATGTTCCCCTTTTTATTAGATTTACAGTGATTTCTGGAATGATTCTTATATCAAGTTGTACGAATGTAGCTCAACTGGTAAGATTCTTTGTGATGGAACCTATCCACCAGGATTCGAGTCCTCAACTCAGCACTGTTGCTCGTATTTTCTGAATTTATTCTAGGATTTAACCGATGCTATTCTTTCGGTGGTAAGTGACGTGCCCTTCTTTAACGAGGTGCCAGTGGTGACTTCATCAATCTCAAGGATCCGTCGGCTCAGGCTCTTGAGGATGCTCATAGAGGTAGGATTCGTGCGTGTATTTGTAGGGTTAAGTCTCCCTGCATTTCTAAGCATCTACGTCTATACTGTGTAAAAAAAAAGGAGCCCAGCATTATAGATCAGATTGTTGTTGGGCCTTGAGTGGCGACAAATATAAACTTGATTAGATTTGATGAGAACTATAATTTAAGAAATATAAGAAGGTTTTAATTTAGGACAAAACTAGAATGACTTTTTTTTTACAAACGGAGATATACATGATATGTGTCACAAAACTAGAATGTCAATACTATGTAATTGGTTTTATAATTAGCTCATGTTTAGTCCTCCTAATTGGTATATAAACATTCGATGTGGCAGGGACTAAACTTTAGTCCGTGGAACCAAACACCCCCAGAGTGGATGGATGGGTGATTTTAGATCTCAAATTTGAAATATAATTTTACTCTCAAACAGTGAGTCCGACGATTCCAATGTATAGAATAAATACAATAGAATAAGATCCAGTACGTGTACAATTTACTTGTCTTCTCATTTTTCAAAAAATTATTATATGGAAATGTACTATAATATTTAGAATATATGTTTATAGATGTAAAATTTAACATTTTAATACAAAATGTCTAACTAGTTTATCCAAACGATGAGCTAGGTTTCATAGATTGTTAAATTAAGTTTTTAAAAAATATAGAAGCAAGTATAAATGTACAAAGTCATAATCTAATAAGCAAGATGATTTTTATAGATCGTAACAAAAAGACAAGTAAAGAAAAAAAAATACTTAAATGTTGTGTACCACATGTTACCCTTGGACACACTAATATGAAATTCTCATTCGAATTGGTCTAACTATGTTGAAGTTTGCAAAATTAATTAAATTTAACAAAATAAATATTGCAAGCCTCAGCTTTTACATGTATATCAATTCCTAAAAAATGCATTTTACAAAAATTAATAGAATCATAATTTTACGATTAGATATTTTTATACGCCAAAAAAAAGATCCTAGCTAGGACCTTGATTTTTGACAAAAAACTTCGGCTCCTGTTTGTGTGCTCCTCCAGTAGCCGCATACATGCATGTGAAAAAAATTGCTCAAAGCACATCATGTAGTGTGCTAGCAACTAGGATTTCATTTTCTCAACAACATGATATGAGTGCTTACCACTGTTACCTCGTGGTGACAAGGCGATCCGGGCGACAGCATATGAACATGGGTGTTCCATCTCTCGGAGGCGATATGGTATAACACTATAACTAAAAGTTTAAAATAAATGAATGGTGCAAACTCACTGGGTCCAGTAGCAAAGCCTTTGTTTTGTTCAGGCCTGACGAGGCCTCCACAATCATTCGGCCCACGTTTGTGGAGACCTTGTCATCTCGGTGGTCTCAAAAGTGCTCAAAAAAAAAATCTCGATGTCTCAAATTTTGCAGAAAAAGTAAGGGCATAGAGACGCAGCACTTATTTTTTTTAAAGAAAAGAAACAATAAGATAAAAATCATGCTATTTAATGAACTACACTCAAACCAATGATATCTAATCGACTCCATTACACTAAGGGCCTGTTTGGCTCACTAGTGTTAAAGTTTAACACCCGTCACATCGGATGTTTGAATGCTAATTAGGAGTATTAAATATAGGTTAATTATAAAACTAATTGCACAGATGGAGTGTAATTCACGAGACGAATCTATTAAGTCTAATTAGTACATGATTTGACAATGTGGTGCTACAGTAACCATTTGCTAATGATGGATTAATTAGGCTTAATAGATTCATCTCGCGAATTAGCATAGGGTTCTGCAATTAGTTTTATAGTTAGCTCATATTTAGTTCTCCTAATTAGCATCCGAACATTCGATGTGACACTGTTAAAGTTTAACACCTCGTATCCAAACACCCCCTAAGTTTTTACATTCTTGCCTGATAAACGAACTATCATTATGTTGCAAGAACCGTCACCAGGGTCCAGGGACACACGACTCAATTTTTCCCAAATCTAGACACCTGCAAACTTGGCACACCCGCCGTTGCTACAAGCCTAGAATATGTTGCTCAAGGTAAGGTAGGTTCACCGACACTAATTTAACAGGTCATTTATCATAAAATTATCATAAAATAAACTGAAGCCACCTTTCCTTTTCAATTCATCCAATAAACATTTTTTCAACAGTTCATCATAAACAGATTACAAACATTTTTTTCTGCAACCATATATTACCAGCAGACCCATAGACATCTTAAGAGCTACAGTACATCGACCAATGTTTCAGCCTTTCAAGCTATTCTTACAGTTACATAAGACTACATATCACACCATATTATTCAGGCAGCGTACAGGTCACAAACAGTGTGCTATCCGGATAACTAGGTCACATTAAGACTGACAGTTTTATGAGTTTTTTGGGCAAAACTTCAAGACCCTGATGTAGTTTTCGCCATGGGTGGTCACGATTTTCTTAATGCCAACCGATAGGCTGGTAATCTGAGGGCGCAAACGTGTGGAGATGTTATCCACTCGGGCATCAGGGGCAACCTCGCGAACACGCTTCTTCTCAATTTGATGCCTGGATCTGGATGTGGGTTCTGCTGGGCGGTCTGTGTCCACGACAATGCTTCGAATGATTTCACCGGTTCTTTGCGATATCAAGCGAAGCACACCGTCGATGCCACCAACTGCCAGTGCTGTCGTGTCACCTGGCAAGTGATGTGCACTGTAGATGACGTTTGGGCTGACTCTTTGTTCCCAAAGAGGCCTGAGAGTCCTGAAGCGACAACAGAGAATAAAAATAACTATGATGAGATCACAGTCATGATTTGCTTAACTTTGTCATTAGCATTTGAACTATTGTTGGCAGCAATTAATAAGATAAGGGAAAGCGCTATGAAAATGTGGTTGGTCAAATGAATCTTAGAATGGGCAGATGGCTAACATGATTGCGGTTATCCAATTCCAATAAGAGTTCACATCTAGATAGTAATTCACCAGACTTATAAGCCGCACAAAAGCTTTAGAGGTATAAACTTATAACACACCATGCTAAAGCAATCTGAATTCCCAACTAGCTCATGCGATAAATCATGACAGCTAAATTCATAAAAAAATATAGATTAAAATGAAAAGTAATGACCTTTTCATACAACACAAAAGTACAACACAACAAATTAAATATCTTATACTAAATGCTGCAATAAAAATTTACGCCATGATATTTGCAACTGTTTATTCATCTATTCAAACTTCAAAGTGAAAAGGGATTCCTAATTTGATCAGATAAACATATATGCAATTCCTTTCTTTTGGGACAACTGCAGAAACAATGCTAAAATGCTCATGATTTGTGATCAGTACAGCCTCAGCTATTTAGCAAACCAGACACCTGTGCAGTATTGTTTACTGACCTTAAGTCCCAGCAATGTGCATAACCAGCAGACGAGCCAGCGAATATCATGTGTGAATTTGTGCTGAAAGATAAGGATCTAATTGCTGAAATGGTGAAAAAGAAGACAGAATTCAATTAAGTTACTGAGCTCACAACAGAATGTTTCAAATGAGTTTTGATTAACGACACTTACCATGAAATATCCAATAAGTATATGCCTAATACAGGTTATCTATCAACCAAGGACATATTATCCAATTTTTTACAGGCAATTAACATTTAAAAGTTATGAGTAATAGAAGAACTTGTTAACCTTATATAAAACATCAGATAAAAAGGAACATTTATATAAGCACACACCACTTCTCGAAGTAAAATTAATTTCTCTATCTCTCTGCTTTGACTGTTGTACAGTGCTAATGTCATATAGGAAGGCAACAAAAAAATAATGACCAATAAGCAGAAAAGTTCTGCCATTATCTTGAAATGAAAAAAAAGGGGAAATCAACAAGCTAATAAGACTGAAGCCACAAAAACACAAGAACTGGGCTACCTAGGACCACCTCTAAAAGGTTCTGTATTATTACAGAAAATTGTAGTAATTAGTCATCCTCATCATCACCAAAAAATGGAAGTTGCCCATGCTAATGATTGGCAATTAGTTGAATGCTCACCTAATGGTGCATAAGCTGATTTCAGAACACCTATTTTCTGCCCTGAGGTTTGATCTGCAATAGCTATATTTCCAAATGTAGAACCACCAAGAATCAGCTGGTCATCTGTTATTGTCAAGCATGTCACAGGAGAAGAGTGAAGCCTGTATTGCACATTTTAAACAGGGATTATTCCAGAAGACATGTAGGTTACAATCAGAAACTACAGATTAACCTCAAGAAACAATATTTTTCTATATGCATGACTGTCATAATTCTTTGTTTTCATTACTCTTAGATTATTTTTCTACTTCAATGGTATGGCAAATAAAGTCAGCAACTTCAGGTTTCAAAATTGATCGAGTAATTCCAGTGATCGACTCAGAATACCTACTGGGTGAACTAGAGCTTGTAGTTGCAAACATAAATGCCAACAAATTAAAATGAAGAAAAATCTGGAATGGCACGTACCGATAAATACTTGAACAACTTCTGCTGTACATATCATATACAAAGGCTCGACCATCCTCACAGCCAATTACAACCTCTGGATCCGCATAACTGCACAAGCAAATGAACATTAGGTAAAAATCCTAATTAAAATAAAAATAACACTTCCTAGGCTAATCATAATGGTGGAACGTTCACAAACTTATTCATGACCCCTCCAGTGCAATTTCATGCTCGAAGAAAACTTCAAAATATTAGTAATAGGTGGCTAGCAGCTAATACTAATCTTGTAATTAGCCTGAAAAGGCATGGCAGATCAAGGAATGAAAACCAGCCTCCTCACCTCATGCATAACCCATGATTGAATGAGGCTCCACTAGATTGAAATATGCTTCTTGGTTCACTCCGTCTCCATATGCAAATTTGGGAGCTAGTCAAACCTACAATCTTCACAGAGCATTGGAATAAATTTTCTGGTACGTAAAAAGAAGTTAAAGTTTTGTCAAGACATATGCTGTGGTATAAAATTGTGAAACAAAGCTATTTCAACTACAAGAACACGGTTCTGTAAATGTACATCTTCCATGAATAAAACAAAATAGTTTGGATGACACGGTAATAACTATCGGAAACACCAGTTCAGTCAGTGTGTTACACTATTGATGCATTGGAAGAACAGCTTAAATTTATGCCATATAAATAGGTGATACATGTACTCTACACTACAGCCTGCTACAAAGAAGCATGTGGTGACAAGAAACAATATTTTAAACTTTCTGTGTGCCTTTACTCAAGCAATATTTCAGTCAAACACAGACCATGGCAAGTGATACCCAAATATGAAGAAATTGAAAATGCAACAATATTGATTACCTTATTTTCATCAAATTCAAAATCGACCAACGTTTTAGCATTTGGCACATTGTACTCATTCATGAATTTGCAGGTTTCAGCAGACCAAAGTCGGAGAATCTGTCAAAAAAGAAAAAACAATGTCAAAACTACAAACTATTCGTGATGAGCGATAGATCAGGAACAATAGTGAGAGAAAACAGATCAAGCACTGAAAACAATTTGAAGTCATTCAACTATCAGAAACTTTGGATGATTGATCAATAAGACAGGTCAACATATGAAACAACAGCATAATCATGTTATGTTACATTCTATTTTATTATGGTCAGAAGAGCCACTTTTACAACATTATTTCCACATAAAAACTGCCAGGGATCCAACATGCAAGGGTTCTAAATATTGGTGTATTGCAACATCTAAACCAAATGGCTCAAATCTGGTTAAAAAAAATATGGCTCAACAATATTAATAGAACGCCGACTATGATTTTTAGTTACCATAACTCCAAATTAAATTTGATATTTATGTTGATTAAACATATTAAGAACATTATATGATGCAACACCCACCTTATCTCCAACTCCAGTTAAAATGGAACCACCCTTCATACGGCACAAAGTAGCCCTGAAACAAAAAGAAATAAGAAACTGAAAGCAAAAAATATGAATATTGACTATTGAGCCACTACCCATATGATCTACAGTAGCTCAAAAAATAGTATGATTTGTAAAAGCAGAAAATATAAAGTATACAATGTTCGATGACCTAACAAACGAGAACCCATGTCATTATACACAATATATATAGGAGGTATAACATGAGTGCTTACCTCATTGGGTGACCAACCCACTGATAGGCATCAGCTGGTCCATTAGACAAAGAGGATGCATGCTCATCCATTGCAAGAGCTTCAAAGTAACTTTTTACTGAAATGTTAGAGTTTGAACCTCTTGCTGGTGGATTCCTCTTGTAATACAGATCCCTCATGAGATGAGCGGTTACAATTATCCTATTCCTATAAACAAAGGAGAAAAATCATACTGCACATATTAATCAACACTGGTACATAGCCACAGAGTTTCAGAAATGTCACAAGGAAAAACTTATCAAACAATCCAAACAGGAGAAATGCATCATGAAACAGAGAAAGTCGAACCAAAAAGCACCATCTATTGCAGGAATTTATGGCACAACAATTGGTACCTGGAACCAGAAATAACAGTGGCTTAAAAGATATGTAGGCTGTGCACAGACATCCTTAATACATTTTATAGCACATAAAACACACATGGCAAACAGCCTATCCTTCAGAGGCCCAGTTCTTCTATCTAAGATAAAAATTACCGTTTATGAGGAGCAGGTTATGATTATTGATTACCAAGCTTCCTGATGAAATTAGTACCTTCCTACCACCAAAAGCTAAGTTTTTCCCCCTTTCCTCCCAAAAAGAACAAGCACATAAACCACAAAATGATTTTACTAGACGCCGGTTCCTACTGTTCATTCTGAACTTCAATTAAACCGAACCCACCATGGATGAAAGGGAAAGCAAGAAAAGATGCACAAATCTGCTGTCCGCAAAATCACGGATGAACAAAGATTAGCCACGGAGGCCAAAGATGATATCACAAAACGAAGGGGCCCGCTGCTGACTCGAGCAACGAGGCGGAGAGCTGAAGGGAAAGGAGAAGAGGGGAAGCGGCGTACCAGGAGCTGCAGACGGCGGAGCATCGGGCGAGGTCGAAGTGGTCGTCCAGGCGGGAGAAGACGGAGCGGAGGATGTCGTCGTTCAGCGACTGCGCCGTCGAGCCGGAGCCGGAGCCGGCGCCGGAGCCTCTGCGGCGCTTGAGAGCCGCGCTCCCGCTCCGGCCCCGGCTGCTGCCCGCCTCCATGTTGGCCGGCGGCTGCTGCTTCTCTCCCCCGTCCTCCCGTGCGGTCCGAGACCGGACCAAGGGAGAGAGGCCTCCTTCCTTGCCGGAGCCCGGAGCCGCCGCTTTACTCCAACTGTTTATCTTGGTCCGGTAATGGGCTTAGAAACATTTTTTTTCTTTAAGAAAAGATGGAACAAAAATAATTCACGGCTCTCGCTGTCAGTGGTATCACAGATTCACAGTCTCCTAAGAAGAAGATGTTTTATCTCCATAGTCTTTTCTACATAATTTAAAGAAAATTAAGAAATCACATCTACGACCCTCCCTCACCCCCACTTCTTCCCCTTGATACCGACGTCTAAAAATTAAGAGATCACATCTACGGCCCTCCCTCATCCCCCACTTCTTCCCCCCGATACTGACATCACCTGCCCGCCCTCCGTCTTGCCAGCACCATCCCTGGCGCCGACAAGGCCCGTCGTCGAGCCCTCTACCCCCACCGCTCTCCCTCCAACTTCCCCTTCTTCTTCTCCGTTGATGGCCGCTCGCCCCCGCCTCCACCGCCGCCCTACCCGTCTCCGACGGCTGGGCTGCAGGATCTGCCGCCGCTATCTTGACTGCTCCCGCGCTAACCTGTCGCTGGTGCTCACCCCGCTGCCTCCACCGCTCAGCTAGGGGTCCTCCGTCGCCTGACTCCGGCGGCGCCCGCGCTGCCTCCGCTCCGCCATTGTCTCAACTGCCACCACCGTCAGCTGGCAAGCCGCCCCGAAGCATCCTCTAGGCCCGCAAGCCACAAGTAAGCCCAACCCCCAACCCCAAATCCAAAACCCCAAACCCTAAGACTTGCCTGCGCCATTGTCGGAGCTGGGGGAGGAGAACACCGCCAGCTGTTCTAGCCAACTAAAATACGGCCGGGCATTTTGTAGTCTTTACCCAATCTATTTTTTTTTTTTGAAAAACACCTCTATCTATTCTCCACCTCCCATGTAACCATCAATCAGGCGGTCGCCTATTCTCCACCTCCTATGTAACCGTCAATCAAGCGGTCGCTCTCACATCTCACTGCACGTTCTTAGCTTGCTACTTGTGGAGTGAAGATGTGATAATTTTAACTTTTATTTTACAAAACACACGCTATAGCATGAACATTCACCTCTATAAATACATGTACACAGTTCCACACTATAAGCACCTCCGATAGATTGAAATGGTAAATTCAAGACTTACGAAGTCACCATATGTGTCTCGCTTTATCTCTACCATAAAAGAATAATTCTAGTTAAATTCAGAAAAAATGCGAATACCAAGTCAATGTCGGGAACCCCGACGAACTGGTTCCAAAAAAAAAACTTTATTAACTGAGCTACCATCCGTGATCCCAAGCGCTCGGTTGTTGGATGTACGGCCCTCTTTCGTATTTGGGGCACCATCTGTTTTCTAGAAACATATTTTCTGCGTACATTGATGAACTTTGCTGAAATCTAATCTTTTTTGAATTTACAACAAATACTCCCTCCGTCCAAAAATGATAGATGTATTTGGATTGGAAAAAAGTCTTCCGAAGTAGATCTTAACTCTTAATTTCTCTTATAATATAATATCACTAACTAAACACTCAATATCATCTCAAAAAGACTTTGAATATAAATATATTAATGCAACGCTAAATGTAGCGGTCAAAATTTGTAAAGTTTGACTTTTTTTTATCATGGACGTGAGGGAGTACCGCCTTAAATTGTAGTGTAGATATGTGCAGAGTAACCTTGCCTAATATCCTCCAAACCCGAAGCTTTGCAAATTTAAAAGCCATCTACATTTTAGATTTAATGTCCTGTTTTCAATTCCTAATCTAAATCATCTCAACTCCCTGTAATTCCTGAATGAATTCTAAACTCCAAGTCCTTCACGGGCCGAATTCTAATTCCCCCTCAAAAAACAGCCCGTAGACCCGTTTCACTCCGGTGTGTCTTTTTTCCCTTTCCTGTCACCCACAACCCACGTGTTCTTCTCTCCAGCCTAGCCCAGATCGGCCCGCGTCGCTACTCACTTGTGGTTTTGAGGACACGAGTCTTCCAAAACATTCTTGGGAATTTATTATTTGGAGTCATCTAAAAATTTGGATTTTTTTTTGAATTTGCAAGTTGCAACACATTAAGCGGCTGAATTTTCCAGGAAGGGAATTTCATTTTTTTTTATAAAGGGCTTCCATTTCTTAGTCAAACACATTGTACATTGATGAGGTCATACTGACCCTGGGATACATTCTGGAGTGCTGTGCATAGAGCACAACCTAACTGATGCAAATCACAAGAACAGGAGAAATTACATGAAGTGAAAGAAGTCACAGCCCTTGCTTGAACAGCAAGAAAATGTGCAGAAATATTCTCCTGTCGACTAATCTTCAACACCCGATGAAACTGCTGACCTTGATAGCTAAAAAACTCTGAAAGAACAGGTCGAAGCCTCCAAGGGGCAGAGGCAAGATCCTTCTGTAGGAGCTGAACTGCTTGACTACAATCAGTGCCAACGAGCATCACCTGGATTTACAAAGCTTTTGCCACTCTAGCAGCCAAACCAAGAGCAGCTAGCTCTGCCATGAGAACAGATTCCACCTTCACCTTTGCTTGAATCTGCAAGGTCCATGACTCTGTATTCCCTGCATAAGACAGAAAAATTCCCAAGCCCGCCTGTCTTGGAGTAGCGCCAGGAACATCTGGAGCTAAAGATGTATCAGAACAACAGCACCATTGATGGCCAAGAGACCGAAAGCAAACAGGGACCTGCAAACTAAGATTAGAAGGCAAAGCACATTGCAGTGGAGGTGTGTGGCCATTTGGAGCACAACTTGCATAGCTTCTGTGTAAACATGCATGAAAATCAAACAAGATGGAAGTACTAATGTCGGCCTGCACCTCATGATTCAACCTACTCACAGACCATTTTATATTGTTGAACCTATAGTCATTCCTTGCTTTCCAAAGATACCAAAGTCTAGTAAAGATTTCCTGCAAAATATCATCTGCAAAATTGTTTGATAAGAGAGCAGACAAAGTACTCTGTAAACCATCCAGTTCCTGCAACAAACAGTCAGTTCTCAAAGCTGCTGCAAACCAGACAGCTCTAGCAAAATCACATCCAAAAAACAGATGAAAATCAGTTTCAATAGTACCACAACTTTTACAGGTGCTATCAATTCTAGAACTGAAAGTGGCTGCTCTATGACCAGTTGCTAGAGAGTGTCTAATAAGCCTCCAAGAAAAAGCTTTGATGCAAGGAGGAATGGTTTTATGCTTCCAGATTCTAATGAGAATAGAAAGAGCAGGAGAGATAGCACGCGGACCTTGACTTGGCAAGGAGTGAGCAGTTTGAACAGCAAGGTACTTATAAGCCTCTTTGGTGGAGCAGGTTCCTTGAGAAGAAGGTTTCCAACACAACTGATGAACAGAATTAGGACAGACTTTTGAGACATGCAGGATAGCATCAGCAACTGGTTGTTGAAAGGTCGAGTTAATCAGATTTTCATTCCAAGAGGACTGATGATCATTCCATAAATCAGAAACTAAGTTAGGTAGCTGCCTTTATGAATCTCCAGCACTGCTTGAAAGTAGTATGGCTCGGGAAATATTAGATTGATTATGAAGAGGGCTCATGTACATATATAGGCAAGGATGACCTAGGGTTTGGAAAACAATACTAATCGACGGTGATCCTTGCCTAATCCAATACCATCTATACATCCCCTGAAGAGGGGGAGGCGCACGGCCAAAGGGGGCGGCGCAGGCTACCACCCAAGGCCCATAGGACCGGCCTATACAACAATCTAACACCCCTCGCAGTCTGGTCATCGGCTCGCCGGACATTTAAACTGGACCTGAATTCTGAAAACATCGATGAAGGAAGCCCTTTGGTGAAGATGTTAGCATACTGTGAAGAAGTGGGCACATGCATGACACAAACAGCACCAGTGGCGACGCGCTCCCGAACAAAATGAAGATCAATCTCAATGTGTTTGGTGCGCTGGTGTTGAACCAGATTGGAGGACATGTAGACAGCACTGATATTGTCGCAGTAGACAAGGAGGCGTGCCCAGGGGGAGCATGGAGCTCGACCAAAAGCTGGCGCAGCCATGTAGCTTCAGCAACAGCGCGATACTCAGCTTCAGCACTAGAGCGAGACACGGTGTTCTAACGCTTGGAAGACCATGACACCAAATTATCACCAAGGAAGACCGCAAAGCCAGACGTGGACTTCCTGGTCTCAGAACACCCTGCCCAGTCAATGTCGGAGTACACAGTCAGCTTTGCACTAGAAGAGGGGCGCAACAACAAGCCAAGAACCAAAGTGTCATGAATGTACCGAAGAATCTGCTTGAGAGCAGCCAAATGAGGTTTCCGAGGATCGTGCATGAACAAACAAACTTGCTGAACAGCATAAGCGATGTCAGGCCTGGTGAAGGTCAAGTATTGCAAAGCACCAGCGAGACTGTGAAAACTGGAAGCATCCTTCACAGGAGGACCATCAGACGCCAGCTTGGGATTAGTATCCACCGGAGTCGAGCAAGGCTTGCAATTTGTCATACCGGCACGGTCCAGAATGTCAATCATATACTATCGCTGTGAGAGGAGAAGACTAGTACCACTACGCTGAATCTTCATCCCCAAGAAGTGATGTAGCTCCCCAAGATCCTTCATGAAAAACTCCTGCTGCAAGACAGGATGGTGCGCCAAAGAAGATCCGGAGAGGAGGCTATAAGCACAATATCATCAACATAGAGCAACAGATAAATCAGGTTAGAGCCACTACGGTAGATAAAAAGCGAGGTGTCGGACTTGGCCTCCACAAAGCCAAGAGTAACCAGGTAAGCTACAAAGCGACTGTACCACGCCCGGGGGGTCTGCTTGAGGCCATACAAGGACCTGTTCAACCGACAGACAAAATCAGGGTGAGCTGAATCCTCAAAACCGGCAGGCTGTGCACAATAGACGGTCTCCGACAGGGTGCCGTGAAGAAAGGCATTCTTCACATCAAGCTGATGAATAAACCAGCCGCGGGAGAGAGCCAGGGACAGGACAGTGCAGACTATGGCAGGCTTCACAACAGGGCTGAAAGTCTCCTCAAAATCAACACCCGGTCGCTGAGTAAACCCGCGGAGAACCCACCGAGCCTTGTAGTGTTCAAGAGAGCCATCGGAAAGGAACTTGTGCTTGAAGATCCATTTACCAGTGACGATGTTGGCTCGCAGGGGATGTCGCCAATTGGGGTCGACGAGGGTGCTGCGGAAGGACATCGGCATGGGTGAGAGGAGGCGGCATGGTATGATGCCGGGAGATGAAAACCACTCTTGGCGCGTCGTCATGCCATGTTGGTTCCGCACAGGGGAAATTGGCATAGCGCCGCGAGGCAGCAGGGGCGCAGGGGGTGCCGAGGCGGACACCGGGGCGTGGGTGCAGCAAGTGAAGGGGGCGCAGATGGCGCTAGGATGCCAGGGGTGCCAGGACGGGCGCCAGGGTGGGTGGCAAGGGCGCTAGGGCTGTGGGTGCCAGGGGCCGTGGGTGCAGCGCAGGGCGACGGGGGCGCCAGAAGTGCAGGGCGACGCCGAGCGTAGTGGCAGGGCAAGGGAGGCACCAACGGGCCGGGAGGCGCCAGGCTGGTGGAGAACCGATCTGACGGACGGAGGCCGGCGGAGAACCGGTCTGACCGGCGGAGGCTGGCGGAGCACCGGTCTCACTGGTGGCGGCCAGCAGAGAACAGGTTTGACCGATGGAGGCCGGAGGAGCAGGGTCGGGCCGGCAGATGATGGCCGCCGGCGAGGCACAGGCCGCATGTGGCTGTGCAGCAGGAGGGGGGCTAGAAGTTCCTGCAGGCAAATGAAGCTATGGTGGTCCTATGGGAGCCAGCACAGGGTTAGGAAACTCATCTAGGAACTCAAAAGTAGCTGCCGATCGGGATGGCGAGTGCCCCGCAAAAGGAAAAGCGGCCTCATCGAATATGACATGACGGGAGATGATGACACGGTTCGACGTGTGGTCAAGGCAGCGGTATCCTTTATGGTGGGGAGAGCAGCCAAGGAAGATGCAGAGAGTGGACTGTGGGGTGAGTTTATGGCTAACTGTGGTGGACAGATTCGGGTAGCAGCAGCACCCGAAGACGCGCAAGTGCTTGTAGGAAGGCAGTTTCCTATGAAGTGCAAAGTGCGGTGTCACGAACTGAAGCGTCTTCGTAGGGAGGATGTTAAGGAGGATGTCAAAATTGCATCTAAAGAAGAGATGGTTAGCTGTTTCTCTTTTCTACAGGATGCACAGTTCGCAAACAAATTAGTCTAGATTCATTCGTTTTCTTCCTAGAATATCCCTTGTTGGCAAACGATCTACTAACAGTAGCTAGAAGAAAACTTTGTGTTTCATTTGGCATCTGGATCTCCAAACCCATTTATAAGATGGATGCACCCTTCTCTGACCAATGGTTGCTTTATAAGCTTTACTTGTTGAAAATTGTGTTGTTCCCCAAATGTATGTTCATTGATCTTGTTCCATTTCCATGACGATGCTAGAAATGTGTTGTTGTAAGTTACTTAGCTGCTCATACGCTTGTGTTGTGTTCCCCCGCGACTACTTGGTCTACTCCTGCTGCTCCTCCTCGTCGCCGCCGTCTCTGACTGCGCTTCCCCCTTGCTTCGATGGTGGCCACACCGACCCCGAGCTTGACATGTTCTTCAAGCCGTACCGAAGGCAGCAGCAGCGCATCATGTTCGACGAAGAGATGGGCATCCTCTGCCACGGCGACAATGGCGAGTTCACGGTGGCACATCTTGCGCACCGTCGCCGCCAGCTCGAGCTCTGCTTGCCCACCATCCGCCTCCTGCCTGCCTCCGGCATTCCAATGAAATGGAGTCTTAACAAGCTGCATCCCTCCAGACATGAAGGTCAATCTCTTCTCGTGGAGGACTGATGTTGTTGTCCCCATCGGCAGATGCTTGTGCTGGGTTGACTATTACCAGGGCATGCTGCTCGTTGATGTCCTCGCTGATAGCCCAGATCAGCAACAGCTCCATTACATCCGTCTGCCTGCTCAGGCACTCAAGTCTCGCCGCCCTATATGGACGCAGGTGATCCTGACCCGTTTCGGCGTGTCTGTGTAACTGACGATGGCATCATTAAGCTCGTCTGTATTCTTGTCAAACGTCCTCCTCCTCCTCCTGACTTCACCATCATAACATGGACTTTGGTTGACATCAACAAAGGCAACTGGAGGAAGGATGTGGACACCATCGTGGGAGCTGATGAGTTCTTTGGTGTTTGCAAGGCTGACCAGAGTTGCCTTCCACGGGTGCGGCCGAGTTTTCCTGTGGTGAGCTTGGTTGACCCAGATGTTATCTGTTTCCTGCTCAAGGAAGAGACTGCAACCTTTCCTGGATGGTTGAGGTCAACATGAGGAACAAGGTGCTGCATTCTAGTGCCCTTTATATCCATCAAGAAGAAGGACATCTCTCTGAAAAGGAGTGCAAGAGAAGTTTCTTTGGTCACTACTTTATCCCCACAAAGTTCTCCTCTTACTTGAGTAAGGATGCCATCACAAGGTAGTATTGTATCTCCTTTTGTTTACCTCTGCAGTTGCTCCTTGCCTGTAGCACTTTGCATAGTCTTAAAACTAGTATTGTTCTGTTGATCAGCATCTAGGGTACATTCCAAAACATGAAGAGAACACGATGATTGTTAAGTGGCAAAGTATTTAGCATATCCAGGCATCGCCGTGATTTCCGTTCTAAGTTAAATGACTAGCCAATATGTTAACAGTGGTTTGATGATATGAAAAGATTTATCACCTAAATCGTATTGTCAAACTGTAAGTCTGTAACCCAAAGTTATCATGTTTTAAAGCCAATACAACACTATGCTGTAAGAGGGCCAACAGAAGTGCTGTTCAGTTCATACTCTGTTTCACCGTGACTCCAATTATGTGTTCTGGACCAGTCAGTAGGTCTATACTACTTTTTTGTGATCCAAAACAAAACCAGAGCAACCCATGTAAAACCTTACTAGCACCTTTTAAACTAACTTGACCTACCCAAACCAAATGCAAAGTGTTTTATGATCTCAGCCTTTTTATTTTCTTATGAACAAACCAAATTGATTTTCATACTGTTTTTGATAAAAAAAGACATGTTTTTTCTTACAGTCACATAAACATTTGCATACTTAACCTCACATAAATCAATGTACTACAGTAGAGACTAGGGAGCCTATGCCAATAATTGAAGTTATACAGTAGCTCCTGGTAATCAGGGAAATGTCTAAATACAGAAGAAACCTTGTCCGTAATCTTGAGATTGACCATGACACTGAAAAATAGTCAGCCATGCTCCTAAGAATGGTGTTCATGATAGGCAACTTCCTATTTGTTGAATTGCTGCATCCATTTCTTTGAATGGAATGGTGTGTGTAGGTGGCTTCCCGAACTGAGCTGCCATGTTTGGATTGCTGCATCCGTTTCTCTTGAATGGAATGGTGTGTGTAGGCGGCTTCTTGAACTGAGCTGCCATGTTCAGTTGGTGAAGCCTGTAGTTCTTATTGAGACAGTTAAGAACCTGAAGCATCTAACTAATATCAATAATATGGTTGCATCTCAATAACGCCTAAGTAATTTATGGTTGCAATGTTTTTCCTCAAATAAGAAATGCTTGATTTGTTAATTGTACATGGGTAAAAATAGATGGCAGTTATCAGGAGATGGAATAGAGAAATGAGTTAACTAGTGCTTTCTTTTGTGCAGTCGGGAGCTAAGTGAAATGATGAAGGCTAAAGAGGAGAGGGTGATGCACAAGGTTAAGGAGAAGAGGGCGATGCAGAAGCCTAAAGAGAAGAGAGCGATGCAGAAGCCGAAGGAGTAATTTGCTAGATGGTTAACAGCCTTTTGAAGAATTGATTTATCAGACTGAAGAAGTACGTAACTAATTTTGTCTCATGGGATGGGGAATATCACGGGGGTGATAGTAATTTGAACATATCCACAGTCTCACACCTGTGCTGTTTGAGAAACCTTATTCGATACTCAGCTGTGACATTTGAGAATTCGATACTCAACTATGACACGAGCGCTTGTTGGTTGTGTTTGTGTTGTAATATGTACCCTCCATGGAGAATTTTGGGAAGTCTAAGTTAACCGGGGAAATGCAATATGCATATGGAGAGAAACCTTATTCGATACTCAGCTGTGACACTCAGAGTCAGTGGGCTTTTGGTTGTGTTTGTCTTTGTAATGTATCCTCCGTGGAGAATATTGGGGAGGCTAAATTAACCAGAGAAATGTAATCTGCATATATGATGTTTCTATGTTAATGCTCTGTGAATGCACTTGTTATGTTGCCCAACCATCCCTGGCGCTTCAAGATTTTCGCAAGGGAACCAATGAACCATAGTAGTAGATGGAGTACTAGCTAGCATGCGAAGAGCAAATCAAAGTAGGATACAAGTAGGGGAGCCCAGTTTTGAAACTACTAGTCATGCGGCCACGTGCTTCAAACTGGCACACCATGTGGATGGACCATGGAGGGCTCTTCCATGGTTGGCTGCATTGCATCCTGGAGGTCTAAGATTTCGTTGTGCTGCAAGCATCACACATACCGTATCGAGGGGCTAAAAAATACTCCCTCCGTCCTAAATTTTATATGTCGTTTTGGCTTTTCTAGTTTATAGGTGTTTGTATTTATCTAAATATAGTGTATGTCTAGATGCATACAAATACTTATGAATCTAGATTAGCCAAAACGATAGTATCCAGGGCCTAAAAAACTAGCAAAAACATCTGCTATTCCTATTACAAGAACAAATGCTAGCTTGACATTGGCAATATAACCCAAGGACGACAGTCAATGCATGATCTGATGAGTTTGTCAAATGCTTAACAAGCCACTGGCTGTCAAATAAGTCCAAGTAGTTTGATGAGTTCGTCAAATGCCTAACAAGCCGTCGTGGCTGTCAAATAAGTCCAAGATCGAGGTAGTAATGAGAGTCAATGTCAACCGCACAGAAGTCGAAAACGAGAAGATGATGGGAGCCCAACCCATCCCGCAGCCTAGCAGCTATCACTTGCACTGCTTCCCTTTACCCTTGGTTCTTGTGATGACGGCGAACTGAACCGTGATGACGAAGATGACTGCAGTGTAGTAGAAGTAGATTTGACCGCGTCTAGAAACGATCTCCTGACGGGCGATCCATGCGGATTTGTTGCTTCTGCTTGGGCAGGTGACGCAGGCTGTGAAAACAATGGATTTGCGGCTGCTTGGGCGGGTGATGCAGGCTGTGGAAACCCTGAACTTGTGGCTGCTTCAGCAGGCTGTTTCCCCTTCCCCGCATTTGAAGACTCTCCACCCTTGGAGCCTACGTATGGTCAAGGAAATACATATATGTCATCATGTGCAAATCTAACAGATACAGGTAAGCAAATTAACATGTAGGGAATAGGGCTAATGGGATGGGCGCAGTATAAAAAACAAGACCACATCTCTCCACGCCAAATGAAATAGAACAAGATTCAACAAATATTAGATATATCTAATGATATGTAACTCAAATTTTTGGTTCAGCTGATGCCAATGAGGATATACTCTAGTGATGTACAAGCTAAAATTATTGATTAAGGAAAACATGCTAATTAATGCAAGGAGACTTGGGCTGGATGTTGTATAGTACAAGCACAACATGCAAACATGAGAAAAATAAAGGAATCTAACAAGACCTCTAAATTAAAGGGGGAAAGGACAGGGGTGCAGGCAAAGTCCATTTCAGTAATATGAAGAAAAATAATAAGCAGGGAATACTTGGCAAACAACAATAAAGCATGAGGCACTGTGACATTGGTTACAATGAGTTTCATTTTCTTGGTATGTGATCTTAATCATAGAACGAAAGAAAATACAAGTAAATTTCATCATAAATGTTGTTAGTGTTTCTCCTAAGCGCAATGATGAGTTGCTAGCAAAACAAGCAGAGAAAATTGTCCATGAAATTGAATTGGGAGAGCTTGACACAGGGCGAGGGGTAAATCAGATTTTCTCCCTACAAAGGCCAGGGGACACTAGATGGAGTTCCCACTATAGGTCCATTCTAAGCTTAAAGAAGATGTTTGGTGCCACAGTTTCAGTCCTACGCAACATTGCTAATGATCATTCAGTTTCAAAGTATTCTCGGGGAGATACCAGTGGTGCCTTACGAATTATTGTCACATTTGATTTTGTGTTTATTCTACTCCTAATGGAAAAGATTATGAAGATCAATGATGTATTGTGCCAGACACTCCAAAAGAAGAGCATTGATATCTTAAATGCGGTGGATTCTGTTTCTACCACAAAAGTGTTGCTTGGTGAGTTGCGAGATAATGGCTGGGAACCTCTTCTTGAGGAGGTCAAATTGTTTTGTGGAAAGCACGAGATTGATATTCCGGATCTGAGTAAGAAGTATGTTTTTCCCCTAAATTATTTATTCTTTTGTTAAATTGTACTTGTTCATCAATCAATCCATATCTTCCCATTTGTAGGTATGTTGATGTGACTAAATCTCGAAATAAGAATGACAACACCATAGCCTTTCACCATTACAAAGTAGATGTGTTTAATGTTGCAATTGATCAGCAACTAACAGAGTTAGAAGATCGATTCAGTTCTCAAGTGACAGAGCTTTTATCCCTTTGTGCTTCTTTGGATCCTAGGCTGGACACATTCAACATAGACAATATATGCACTCTGGTGGAAAAATATTATCCTACTGATTTCTCAAGTCAAGAAAGAGCTCAATTAGAGTCTCAGCTGCCACATTTTCAAATTGATGTATGCAATAGTCCAGAACTAAAGGAATTATCAACACTTGCTGATCTAACAAGTGGACCATTTAAAACAGGAAAATATTCATCTTATCCTATGGTGGACAGATTATTAAGATTAGTATTAACTCTTCCAGTATCAACTGCAACCACTGAAAGATGTTTTTCAGCTATGAAACTTGCGAAGACACGTCTCAGATGTACAATGGGAGATGGATTTCTGCGAGATTGTTTGGTAATTTATATTGAGAAGGAATTGGCTGCATCAATCAATACTGATGATATTATTACAGCATACGATCTTGCTGCTAGTCGAAGAGCTAAATTTAAATTGATAGATATGTAATTTTATTTTGGTTAAGACTTATGAAACATGCTATTATTATATCATTATATGTGACTAAAATCAGCTCACGTGGCTATCGGTTCTACGTTGCTTTATCCATTGCCCCCTTACCTCAAATCTTGGCTCCGCCCCTGGGTACACCGGATAAGGGAGATCTATAAATGAGTAGATGATGTATTTCGAATCTTTGATCTAAATAATGAATCCTCGGTAATCCTATTAAAAAAAAAGTGCATTAGCTTGGTGTCACCATTGTTTCGATTAGTCTATTCACTCAAAAAACAAATGGTCCAACAGCAAAGAACCTAGGCTTCCACTCTACTCAATCAGGTAGCCACTAGACAGATATAGAAAATCTGCTACTCAGGAAGCAATAAGCTGTAGTTGCAATAACTGGGAAAAATAAAAACGTGACCAGGTGAAGCTGTTGCCTTTGGAGGAGAAGTAAACATGGACTAATAAAATTTCATCAAAGTTGTCAGATAGTTTCACAGTCTGACTTCAGCAATGCAAGGTGGTTGTCCAAGGACGCGTCCACGCTAACCTTATAACTGCAGCCAGTCACTTTAAGAAACAATGAAACTGCTCGAAATAAAATTTTAAGGACTATATGAGGTCCATGCAAGGAAGAATAAAAAAAATGCATATATACGGTTGATTTCAGGGCAGGTAGTTAGAGTGTTGATCAAGTGGGAATATATTATTTAAGTTGTCACTCCAAAAGTTATGTGCTGACCTGACAATGCCCCTTGTAAAATTTGCGAGGCTTTCACGTTTCTAGTGTTTCGACGGTATTTTGCACAGTGTAAATTGGTTTGTCTAGCGTGCTCCACGTTGTAAACTATATATATGATTTTAAACTATCCTTATCTAAGCCTGATATTAGGAATGGTTTACATGGTACCAAAGGATACCTAGACATGTTTTTCAACAAAAGTTGGAAAGAATTCAGATAAATACCTGAATGTGAAGGATGGCATATGTTGCAGGTACACCGAGCCTGAACTGCAAGTAGCCTACAAGTTATAAAAGTTGGACTTTTTATTTTAAATGATGCGATAAAGTAAGCTAAAAGTTTGAAAACATACTCTGACTTGATGTCAACTTCTGTATTCCTGATCCAATTTAGAAGGATGTTAGGAATCAAATCCTTATTGTATATATGCAGGTATCATCAGCTCAATACCATGATCATTCTTGAATTTTTCCTTCCAGGGTTTAGTAGACTTGTCCTAAAAACACAAATTAGGATAGTAAAGTTGGCCGCAAGGCAATAAAAAAAGAAGACTTGCCAACACATTGTCTTGATATGATTTATTTTTGTTTAGTTGTACAACTCACTAGGCAGGTCAGGCGCAGGCGGCCACATGCTCCCTCCCTTCTCCGAAGCACAGCGCTCTGTGCTTCCCGTTCGCTCCTCAAGACCTCAATTCTCGTAGCAGCCGCCGCTCCCTTCCCTGGCCTTGTTTAGTTCCCAATTTGGAAGTAGCCAAATTGGTATTTTGCTATAAATGCGCAACTGTAGCATTTCGTTTGTATTTGTGAATTATTGTCCAAACATTGACTAATTAGGCTCAAAAGATTCGTCTCGCAAAGTACAACAAAACTGTGCAATTAGTTTTTGATTTCGTCTACATTTAGTATTCCATACATGTACCGCAAGTTTGATATGATAGGGAATCTTCTTTTTACATAGTGTTAAAGTTGGAAATTTAGGGGTAACTAAACATGGCCCCTGTCTTCTTCTCTCCCCCCCACTTCCCTGCCCCTCAGATGGATCTCTACTGCTACTCCCCTTTTCCAAATCCCCCGTCACCGCAGCTCCCTTTCTTCACATCACCCGCCGCAGCTGCTGACCAGATGGAGGCTTGCGCCAGCCACCAGTGCCGGTCTGCCGGAGCTGCCAGTGGTTAGGCTGTTGCTGCTTCGTCTCCCGTTCTTCTTCTCCTCTAATTCCCTCCCTTGCTCACCTCTCTCTCACTGATTTTCCCCTCTCCTACAGTTCTTCTCCTATTCCTCCTCGCTCACCTCCTTCTCACTTACAGTATTTTGGAGGCGACACGAACGCCCAGGACAAAAGAATAAACAAATATTACTTTACAGATTTGAATTGAAAAGAGAGTTCGAACTCACAAATCGTTTCGACGGGGCATGCACGTATTCATCTCTCATCAATCGGAGGGTGCTGGTCTTCGAAGTTGTATATGGTCGAGGAGTATTCTCAACATGCGCTACCATATCTTGGAACGCTGCAACTTTGGAGAGCTATCAAATGTGACAAAATATTCTTTACTATCGTTTCCTTCTCGCATTGCCATATCCCACACATATTGTTGAGATTCATCCAAGCTCTTGTACATTCTTCGCAACCGAACTAATAGCATGCCCCTAGCAGCAGATTCCACACAGCACATATGTGTCTCAATGAAAGGCCTATCCACAGCAGTTAAGACTGGAGATTTCATTGATTCTAAAAAAGTAGTTAAGTTTTCTAGATAGGGTGGAAATTTTGAAACCAAATTTGGTTTGTTCTTGTAGAAAATTGTCCTTATATACTGAACTAGCACTACCAAATCAGCTCTCAATGAGCTACTGGTAAGCATGCCTTTAGGACTAGTAATAACCAGAACATGTCCATTGGTATAGTAACTTTTTAAAATCCTTCGAAGTGAAATTCCCATCCCAGCTTTTGGAATCAGCAAATGCACTTGTAAAATACTTTAACCAAGTTGACACAAACAAACATCCTTCCTTGGTCATCTCCAATGAAATCCTGCCATCTGGTAATGTAACCTCTAATAAAAACTTCTCTTTGTTACTAATAAGATATTCCCCTACAGTCACTCTGAAATATATACAATGTGACTATCGATCAACAAAGCTATAAAATAATGGATTTGGAAAAACACACGAAAGGACTGAAAAAATAATATTTTGAACTCACATTCCTCCAAGTAGCCTGGTACAGGATATGCACCGTAGTGTCCCGTTCTACCCCATAAAATAGAAAGGTATGATCAGGTTCAAGTGTTTTCCTCCCATAGACAAGATACTGGCACTCAAGTTTCGTCTTCGTCTTTTGTGCGTACAGGTGCATCAAATGTTGTAAAGATTGATCCAGACTAACTGTTAATGCCAACTCCCCAGAAACATGCCTCACAAAAATAGATATCACCGATCTATCATCTTTAGTGGAATCACCATCCTGGTGGCTGTCAACATTGCTCAGTCTGCACTCGTTGCCCTGCCGGCTCTCAACATTATTGCTCTCACAGCATGGTTCGAACTGCTGGCTCTGAATATCATGAGAGTCCCCAGTGATGTTGGCAGTAATAGGAGATATTGGGTATTGATAATCTGACTCTGATTCTTCAAGTTCACGCTTTGTTTGCGAAAGCAGTGGCAGATAGACCATGTTTGTTGCAGGGCCAGTTCTTACAGGAACTACACACATCTTGCAGACGCCTGGAAGGAATTGCATCGAGTCTCTTGGCTTATAATAACCATGCACGCTATGAGAAAGCTTCATTATGCATTTTGCTCGAACATCACCCCTTACAGAAATCAACATGTACATCTCTCTAAGTTGTTTGGCTGCAACCACTTGAAATCCTGGCAACCACTTCCTGAATATAAAGAACCATGATGGGAGGTGCAGCACTGGCAATAGGCACCACTTGTGAAGGTTATGTTTTTTGCTGAGTTCACCATCCAACATACTATGAGAAGTAGCCCTCTGGAGTTCTGCAGGAAAGGATTCTCTAGGAAGAGTATCCTCTACATCCACTGTCTTCCTAACCATGTTGTCCTCTGCATTGACCACCCCCTTGTCAATTTCAGACTGTATAAATCCAATGCCTTGGGGCTGCATTTGGTTTGCTCTCTTTAACCCAATGACTAGTGCTTTCCTGGCAGAATACCATGCATGAGGCCCAGTATAGCTGCAATGATATTCAAAGTAATATATTATTTTTTACTGCACATGAAAACAAGGTTTCTACAGTTGATCTAGTCATGCATGCATATACAGATATAGCAGACATACCATCCTTCAAAATTATCCAATTCATCATCCAGAAGCCAGTCACCGCCTTCCTTGTTCATCACTTGATTCTTTTGAATTGAGCTACTGTCCCCTAGAACCAAAATATACTTTGCTCAGAAAAGCAGCTTGTTATATATCTATGATTAATTTCCTTCCATTGAATTGAACTCCTTCAAAGTACAAATACTATTATATTTGAACAAATCAAAAAGCTAAAAGAACGGAATGGTAAAGTGCTGTACACAAATGGGGAGACAATCAAGTGTCCTTATCACAGCCAGAAGTCTTACATGGTATCATGCTTGCAGAGTTTCTATTGAGATACATGGTCTGAAATACTGCCATGTGTATTGGTCCATGTGTGTTTCCCTGGAAAATTCTGGCATCGTTCTTCAGCAGGAGCCACACAATCCTACAGAATTGCAGAAGACAGCTAAGGAAGACGAGTGGCACAAGCAAGAAGATGTACATTATAATTGTGCTGTAAGTAGAGGAGAATCTCAGGCTAGAGCACCTTGGCTCCTGTGTGCTTGAGGTATCAATGAGGAACCAGTAAAGCTCTATGCTCCCTATGGCATTAACTTCGTTGACATCAGCATCCCTCCTCGGAAGCATCTCTATGATATTTATGTCTCGAACCTGACAAACAAAGATGAGTCATTACAAGCGTTCCTATAGATTCAGGTCTTACTGCGATTAGCATAACAAAATTTGAGAAGATCCGTGATTATTCTTTTCTAAAAAAGTATGGAAGTCATTTTTTAAGGGTAAGTATGGAAGACATGAAACTGCAAACGTTGAATAGATACATGATCGTTTTAAGCAACTCAACATATGTATGACAAGAAGGGTAAGCCTGCTTTCATCAAATAGAATTTGGAATAGCTAAACAGTTGAAAAGCATAACAATAGTCAATAAGCAGCGTACCTTGGCAGCGTTAAGTAGAGGTGGCAAGCTTCTCCAGTCAAGTTTATGTTCCACTCCAAATCGGTTGAATAGATGAATCCTTTCACTGGGATCACAAGAAGCAGCATGTGTTGATAAAGCCCCATCCACAGGAGAGTTGCAAATCGACATCTTTGTGCTAACGCCCTCCACCACAACACTCGCTGGTGGTGATGTCTTGTCGTCAACCACCAGAAGCAGCAGCATGACACATCCCTCCGTGGCATCTCTGCAATCGACCTACCTCTGGATTTATCTGCCTTGAGATCCTACACGCAGAAGGTGGCAATTTTGCGTTGAAAGATGCATTCAATTAGAGATGAGCCATGAGACAACGGATGAGTATAGTGATGAACACTTACTTGCAGATAAGACAGAAGATCATCAACTGAGGTGCCCAGTGGCCATTTAACTGGAACCCAGAAAATATAAAAAGACCAAGGAGGTTTCAGTCACTGCAGGAAACATGCATGATTTCAACCGGATCAAGGATCATTGGCAAAGATAGGGCATTGACACGCACCTTGTGTTCACTGGAGCAATCTCAAGCGCAGTCTCAAACTTGGAGCCTTGTTTCAGATAACCCTGGCTCTTTATCCTAGCCACTTGTGCAGAAGAAATGCTAGACACAAGGCCTGTTGATGCATCAGGCCCAGTATAGCTTCAATAATATTCAAAGCAATATATTAGTTTTAACTGCACGTGAAAGCAAGGTTTATACAATTCATATAATCATGCATATAATATATACAAGACATACCATCTATTAAAATCATCCAATTCTTCATCCAGAAGCCAGCCACCGCCTTCCTTGTTCATCAACTGATTCTTTCGAAGTGAGCTACTGTACCCTGAAACAAAATATACTTTGTTCAGAAAAAATAGCTTTTTGTGTATCCACAATTAATTTACTTCCATTGAATTGAATTCCTTTAGAGTTGGAAATACTATTATATTTGAATAAATCAATGAACTAAAAGAAAAGACTGGGAAAGTGTTGTAAACAGTTTGAACAGACAATAAGTGTCCTTATCACTGCCAGATATCTTCTTACATGGTATCATGCTTGCAGAGTTTTTATTGCAACACATATTCTGGAATGCTGCCATATGTATTGGTCCATGTGTGTTTCCCTGGAAAATTCTGGCATTGTTCTTCAGCAGGAGCCACACAGTTCTGCAGAATTGCATGAGACAGCTAATGAATACTAGTGGCACAAGCAAGCAAGAAGATGTATACTATAATCATGCAGTAAATAGAGAGGAGATTTAGGAAAGAACACCTTTGTTCCTGTGTTCTTGAGGTACCAATGACAATGAGGATCCAGTAAAGCCCTATGCTCCCTATGGCGATAATTTCGTCGACATCAGAATTCCCCCCCAGAAGCATCTCTGTGGTATTCATGTCTCGAACCTAACAAAGAAAGACGAGTCAGTACAAGCGTTCCATGATTATTCTTTTCTAAAAAGTATGGAAGACATAAAACTGCAAATGCTGAATAGTTAAGGTACATGGTATTTTTAAGCAATTCAACATAAGTATGACCAGAAGGGTAAAGCCTTACTTCCACCAAACAGAATTTGAATGGCGGAACAGTTGACAAGCATAACAATAGTCAATAAACATCATACCTTGGCAGCGTTAAGTAGAGGCGGCAAGCTTCACCAGTCAAGTTTATGTTCCACTCGAAATCGGTTCAGTAGCTGAATCAAGCAAAGCATGGCCTCTCTCCTTTCACTGGGATCACGACATGAGGCATCCTGTGTTGATAAAGCCTCATCCACAACAGAGGTGCAAATTGATCTCATTGTGCTAATATCCTCCACCAAGACACTCGCTGGTGGTGATGCCTTGCCGTCGACCACCAGAAGCAGGAAGGTAGCAACACATTCCTTCGTGGCGTCTCTGCAATCCACGTCCCCAATGCCTCTGGTTTTATCTGCCTTGGGATCCTGCACGCAGAAGGTGGCAATTTTGCCACGTAAGATGGCATCATTCAATACTAGAGATGAGCTACATGAGACAATGGATGAGTTCATGAGCATAGTGACGAACCCTTACTTGCAGATAAGACAAAAGATCATCAACTGAGGTGCCCAGTGGCCATTTAACTGAAACCCTGAGAATATAAAAGGACCAAGGAGGTTTCAGTCACTGCAGGATCAAGCATCATTGGCAATGTAGGGCATTGACACGCACCTTGTAGTGTTCATTGGAGCAATGTCAAGCGCAAGCAGGGCTCTCCCATCACCCAAAATGAAACCAGCAGACATGTACTCCTGTGCCTGAAGAAGAGATGCTGTGATCCCGTGGCCTCCATGGATCTGGATCTGCTCTACTGGGCCGTTACAGATACAGAGGCGGCCCAAGGCCTCCTTGCTGAAGCTTGTTTCTCCTCCACTTGGGCAACCTCTTCTTTTCTTCTTTTCTCATTCCTAGAGACGTCACCTTGGAAGTCCTTTGACCCGACCTTCATTGCCTAAGACGGAGTTTGTTGTGCAAGCGATAGAAGACAAGTATTCCAAGTTTGGCATCAAGTTTCTAAGCAGACGAAAGATGTGATGGCTTTGTGATGCATGAAGACAATGCAAGGATGAAGCATGTACGAAGAAGAAGAATGAAGCTTAGTCTTCTGATTATTTTCTTTGTGTTAGAGTTTTCTTTCTTGTGTTTTGAGCTCCTCATTGTTAAGGACTAGAGTCTAAAAACTCTCTATAATCTTTTAACTGTATATGTCCACCACGTGGATATAGTAGACCTTCCTCAAAAAAGTCTCAGGCACGCGCTTGTTTCTCCACTTGGACCCTGAAATGTTTTTTTTTTTTGACAAGTAGATCGGCACGAGTGAGAATAGCATGCCAAGGAGGCGAGGACAATGACCATGGCGGCGGAGTCAAACCAAGGACGAAATAAATCGCAGCAAACCACTCGTAAAACCAAACCACCGACGAGAAGGCGGCGCGCGTTCCAATACCAAGATTCACGAAGGCCAGCAAACAAAATGTGCAGTTGAAGAGGCTGACGCGGCGCGAGGAGAAGGCCAACCTCGGCGGTTCTCGTCGCAAGGGCGTCGTCTTGTTCTTCGTCACCGGTCGGTGCTCGTCGCCGGAGCATGACCACCGCGACGAGCTGGGCGGGCGCGTGGAGACGACGACGACGCTGCAATGGGCGTGCCTGGACCGGCGCGTCGACAAGGAGCGGGCGACGGTGCTGCTCCAGCACCTCCACGGCCGGAAGCGGTTCCTGCGGCCTCACCTCCTCGCCCCCCGAATCGCACGCCATTCTCTCGTTCCAATGTTTCTTGGCTCCCCCAAAGGCCCCAACCCCAACGCTACACTAGCTAGCGGCTCACCAATGAGAAGGGGAAGAACAATGCAAAGTGCAGCTTGTTTCTGTGGCTGCTCCGTGCCCTCTCTGTCCTGTGTCTCGCAGCTTTGTCCTGTGGCTCGCAGCTTTAACTTTTGTGCGAGGCAAAACCATGCATCTTTTCTCCAGCCGGGAAAGTCATGAGGAAAGAGGAATACGAAAAGCCAGACCGGCCAAGTTAAACCACAGTTCAATTATCCAGTACTCCATGTACTGGTACACAACGACAAATCATCCTTGCTGATCAGCACTTTGTAACGTGGGGCGACAAGCTATCTTGTTGATGTTCACTGTACATCATGTTTGCATTTAATAATGCCAAATTGATTTGCTGCACACCTTGCAAAACAAAAAAAAAAAAAGTTTGCTGCACTAGTTACTTCGTCCTCTTGGCCCTTACCTCCATCACGTAGAATGCAAGTGTAGAATTATTAGATAGATTAGCATGGAAGAAAATGGCTTAATGCTTGTAACAGCTAAATTTTAGCTGCTATAGATCCAAACAGTACCTAGCTAAAGTTTAACTGGCTAAAGATTCATTTAGCTGGTTGAATCTAGCTAAACTCAGCTAAACTGCTAAATACGAAATTGCCCATCCACCTTTCTTGGGAAAAGTTTCTAAAGTGGGAGGGAGGAGTAGAATAGGCAAATACCTTTTCAACTATCATTTAGCCATTCGATCCAAACACCCTTAGCTAAACTTTAACTAGCTAAAAAAAATTCTAAAATTTAGCTAGCTAAATTTTACTTGGGTGGATCCAAACAAGATCTTATTTGTGCATAGTTGCTATGAGAGTGTAAATAAATTGTTCAGTTTCTGCATGTCATAACTGAGATGCCATAACTGGAGCAAGTGTGCATGAGATGCCTCCCACCCCACCCCACACAGCAGTCCACCCCCAAAGTTGGCCAGAAGGAAAATGGGCCCCCTTTCGAGTCCTGGATCCGCCACTGCACGTACACTTCAGTTTTAGAATTAGCCACGGATCAGGATTGGGAATTAATGTTTTTCCCAACTGTGGCATAATTATTTTGCCCACACGCACATAAATCGCCACAATTATTATATACTAGCACATACATGGAGCATTGGTCTGTCTATAGGCAAATCCCAAAACTGTTTGTGCAACGGTGGCAACTTGCTTACTTAAACTTCTTGATTAGAGCTATCATTTTATCACTCGGGGAGTAGTGTACATGAGGATGGGAAGGAACCAGGGGCAAAAATGCTTTTGCATTAGTCTCATGTTAGCATGGAGTACCATATTAGTATAAGGATGAGTTTGATCAAAAATAAAAGTTGAGGGACTAGATTGGTCTATTTGAAAGTTGAGGGATGAATTTAACCTTGAGGTAAAGTTGAGGGACCAAAATACCTATTTTGCCATCTACCAACACATGTGTGGTAGATATTGAATGCTACCATTGTACTCCTCCTGAATCAAATGGTACATTAAGGCAAGTCTCAGTGGAGGTTTCATCGGTAGTTTCATGACCATTAAATAACATTCCACATAGGCAAATTGCTGATGTGGCAAGGTCATTATGAGGAGAGAGGAGAGGAAGTTTCATCATATGTGTGAGGAGTTTTATCACCATGAAACCCAGCAGGCACAATTACCAAGTTCTTAGATTTGGTAACTATACCATGAAACTGTGCACTGAGACTAGCACACCACGTTCTTCAAAGTATATATTAATAAAAATAGAATGTGTCAATGTAAAGACAAATTTTAATGTAATGTTTCTAGAGATATGAAACAAAAGCCAGCTTGAAACCATGTCTAAAGTCACGCTTCTTTCTCTCTTTTTATGAAAGTGAGTAGCAAGTTTGGCTTTACTTTCGGTAGTTTTTTTGAAAAATAGAAAGTTTGAGGTGCTATGATATATCATATATTTGGTTCCTGATCCGGCTGGCCAAGCCAAATTTTGGCCATTCCAAACAATTTGGGTACCCTATTTGGTTCATAGCCAAAGTTTAGCTAGCCAAAAAGATTTTGACCAAGACCAGTCACAGTAAACGCTCTCTGCACTTCCAAGCAAAACGGCAGCCGAGAATGGGCTTGGCTGCTAGGCCCTGTGCGGTGACGTGTCATGTTTCGGTTGGTTACATTCAATGTTTTATATTTAGGGTTAACAAGCTTGAAATGACTATATTTCTAAACTGTACGTCTGATTTGCCTTCCGTTTACGTTTGATAGAGCAATATATTGTAATCTACAAAACAAGGCCCGTTATACCTATGTTTTGGAAAAAAAAAATACAATGGCATCAAAGGCCCACATGTCATGGTCACCGTTTTAACACTACCCTATTTTTGGCTTGGTCATGAACCAAACCTCCTCTTTCTAGCCAAATTTCATGGTGCCTTGCCTACAATTGGCCATGGCCACATTTGATCAGTTGTACCGTACGTAAACTTTCATGTAGCTTGATAGCAGATGATAGATTATAATGATGTGATCTTCTGTGGCCAAATGCAAACTTATAGGTATGATGCATATTTACAATGCAAGGCAGATTTGAATGTTTTTTTTTTGCCAAACTGCAAATGTATGTCTTTCCGTTTCCCGAAGTCATATCAAACTTGAGGAATGGAAGCCGCCATAAAACTCGGCGGTGCGCATGCAGTACAGTGCCGTAATGGGATCTCTGGTCGGCGAGCCAGGCGATCTCATGGCGATCCGATGCTGCCCATGTCCTGTCGGTCGGGCTGTCCGGCTGTCCCTGTCCTCGAGGAGAGAGGAGCACTCCCAAAGTCCCTCCCTCCCTCCCTCTCTCTTCTCTCTCTCGTGCAGCTTTTGTGGCTCGGTCCTCCATATCCGGCCTCTGGGCTCTCTGTTTGCCGGTTCTGGCAAGCATCGATCCGCTGCGATCGGCTGGCCACGGACATGGCACCTTCCCAAAAAGAACAATGGGGTCTCCCATCACGTCGAAGCAGAGCAGGGCTGCGGGGCCAGTGAATGCAAGGAAGAAGACGAGGGGATCAGCTGCTGCTTTAATATTAGTCGTACGATCAGCATCATCCTCTCAAGTCTCAAATCTCAAGTAGCCATGGATTAGCCCCAAATTATTCATCCAATCTCCGTGAAAAGGCAGCTCTTCTCCTAGTCTTTTACTCCTGAACACAAGCGGAATCGTGTCAATGATCATAAAGTAGGTGGAGAAATATTATCCACTCTACTACCTATGCAGTGATGAAGAGAAGAAACGAGGGCTCATGCCGGTCTCAGTACATGGTTCCAATACACCGTTACCAAGAGTGTCATGTTAGCTTTTTAATGAAATAAAACTGTCACTTTCAGTGTATAGTTTCATTGCACAGTTTCATAGATAGTTTAAATTATTTAATTTTTATATTGTTCTATGATCAAATGTGTTTTGCCATGAAACCATGCAAGTTTTATTGGATTTTATGGAACTTAGTAACTATGCCAAGTGGGTTTTATGGGAATAAAACTTCTCTCCCCTCTCCTCATAATTAACCTGCGGAACTAAATGGCAATAAAATTTATATGACGACACTCCCATCCAGATTGGCCCGGAATCCTTCCTCGGATCATTCGTGGCATGGACGAGAGGATTGGATCGTCGCACGGCTCGAGACGATGATGCCACTTTGCCAACACAGAGAACACCCGTTGCCACGGTGCCATCGCATCAACATTCACCTCTCCCTGTCCCTTTCATACAATAGGCTTTTGCTTGCACTCGTGGTTTTAGCTTTTACTCCTGTTTTTTTATTTTTCCTTTCTGCACAGTTGTAGCTGACGGTTCTCGCACTGTGTGTGTAAACTTCCATGCTTTTTTGATTGGGTCTCTCTCTGCAAACTTCTACGGAGTATGCTTTTGATCGGTCCACTCATGCAAATCTTTTTGAGATCTCAATCTTTTTGCAGGGGATGGACCATGGTCTTTGAGGGCGTCCCCAATGGTTCGGAGGCGAGAGAAAATAAAAAAAAAAGAAAAAACATCGCTGCACGTCGTAAATGAGCGTGGGGCTAGCTAGAGGGATTGGTGTACCGGGAATGGTGCGAGACCATCTCTTGTTGGCACGATAGCTTGTTGCTTTTTCTCCTCCTCTCTCTTCCACGTAGATTAAAATATTACTCGAGCAGACGATTTTGATCAGGATCACCGTTGGAGAAGCTCTGAGTACAGCCTGAACACTATCAAATTTATTAGCTAGGGGCAATTCGAGCCATCAGATGGGAAAAACAAATTTAGGGCGAACATATACAAACAACAAACGGTCTATCTAAAACAAATGACCGATTAACTCTCTCGTGAAATTCAAGGATCCGGTAAATCCAAATCCAAAGAAATGAAAAATAAGGCAATACAAAGTATACCAAACGTTTCCTACAAACAGCTCCGTGCTATATATACAGAACGCAACTTGCTGCTGGCCGTGTTGTTCTGTACTCCGTGAGTCTTTGGCTCTATTTGGATGCACCAGTTAAACTTTAGCTAGCTAAATTTACTGGTTAATTATTCCTTTAGCTAGTTGAACCCAGATAAAGTGATAAAAGACCAAATTGCTCCTCCACCTTCCTCAGGAAAAGTATTTAAAGTGGGAGTGAGGGACATTTAGCTAGAGGATCCCAACACACCTAGCTAAACTTTAGCTAGATAAACTTTAGCTAGCTAAAAGAAAGCTTCTAAACTTTATTTAGTTAGCTAAACTTTAGTTGGGTGGATCAAATAGGACCTTTGTTGGTTTGGAATAATTTCTCTTTGTTCCCTACTTAATCAAATAAGCTACTTCGATACTATAAGTAATTAGTAACTTATTGACCAAGTTGTATCTGTTCTTGAATTCTTATATTCACGACTGAGTGACCAAGTAGTATCGACAGCAATGTGGTGTTAGCCTTTTATTTTTATTTTTATTTTTCGAAACATGGTTCAATTGTAAACGCATACATATATATGCACACACGTTGTGTATGAACATGGAGGAAATATTGGGACATGGTGCTTTTCTAGCAATCGACGATAGGTGCAAACTTCTATGCTTTTGTTGGTCCATTCATGCAATATTTTTATAAGGGGCCATGGTATTTTACTATACAGAAGAGTACGCGAGTCAACGCCAAAGATTAATTAAAAAACCAAATCTAAGGCACATATACGCATGGTCCTATCCAAATCCAATGCGAAGATATGAAAAATAAAGGCGATAAAAAGTATAGCAACTATTTACTGCAACCAGCTCAATGATATATTGTATGTTAAAAATAACTAAAAACACCTTGTACTATTGAACAATACTTACTCAATTTATTTACTGTTGATGAACATCTTAAACTGGCATGTAGGCATACTCGACTAACTAAAAACAAATCTTAGCTACTTGTAACAGAACTAATTACGACATCGCATAGGCATTCCTACCCGAAAGTTAATAGGCTTAAGCATGATCTACGTGTATAATAGGTCAAGAAGCTGCAAGGAGAACGAACTGGGCCTCTCTTCCATGACGATCTAGCTACTAGATCTATCTCTGTAAAGGTCAACATAGTCACAAGGCCTGCTGTGGTCTCCAAGGGCATGGCTCGTTGAGAGGTCCAGCCTTGTTGTATTATATAATATAGTAAATATGCTCGTGTGTTGCTATTGATAAATTTCAACACTCCTAATATAATGAGTATGATATAAAACTTAGATGATAATTTGATTTATTATCCACATTAATTATTCCTAAAATAAAGTGGCAGCTTTAGATGGTGAGTGGGGCCACCGCGGCAGCATGCAGCTATGACAGTAACACGTGTGGCAGAGTCAAAGGTCCGATGGCATCTAGCTATCACACGATATAAAAGATGGAGCGAATTTATGCTTATCAGTGAGAAATGGACACGAGCAGTGTTAGAAAACCAGGTATATTTCGGTATATTTTAATTTCAAAATTAAACATAAATTTTATCATGAATATGTTGAGTGATTTAGTGATGGTATAATATGTGCCAATGTTCAAGTTTAAACATCTAATAAATAGGAACAAGAATAGGCACAAATAATTTAGAATGTACCCTGGGGCGGGGCTAGTGCCGGAGGCACCGGATGCGCCGTTACCATCTGGATTAGTCATACTAATCGTGGGATGGCCTCGGTCGATTTAGTCGTACAGATGTGATGACGGAAGAGATCGATGCAATGCAATCCCTCGAACGGCCTCCGGGAAGTAGCAGGAAGTAGTTGATCAGCGCGGCTTGCAGACGAACAGGTCCTCGGCCACCAGGAAGTAGACATTGCAGTGGTGGACCGTAGACGTCACAAATGAACAGAGAGGGAGCGAGCAGTCGCGTTGAACCTTATCGCCCGCCTATCCTGAGCAAGATCTCTGGCAGAAGGTGAGATTCCGGAGGCTCTGCTCTCGCCAGAACTTGTGCGCGCAGTGCCTGGCAATGGGAATGCAAAGATGTGTAGCAGAATACAGAGGGAGAAGGGAGAAGTCTCCTGAAAGGAATACTTGGTGCGAGTCTAGGAGGAGGAGGAAGGGAGCCTTATATAGCTTAGCGGTGAGGGAGGGGGGATGAACCTGGACACTTGGTATTTAGCCCCTGTCATCAAACGCAATCCAATCACAGCAATCAATCACATCAATCAAACCAGTAACCGTTGGAATATTCCAGAGTTTATTCCTTAGCCGTTAGTGGAATGAATACTCTCAATTGATGACTCTGATGACCAACAAAAGGTTCACCTCACCGCAGCACGTCACATCGCGTCGCTCGGCTCGGCTCGGCTCGGCATGGCACGGCACAGCACGCCCACGCCCACAGCCCGGCTCGGCGAGGCGAGCGAGTGCGCGCGTGCATGTGGCACGCCAATCTTTTTTATTGACTTCGCAGTAGGTGTACTCAAAGTCCACCATTTAAGTTAGCAAAGATCCTCTTCAAATCCCCATATGGGACTAAGCACTTAACTCTCTAGCATTTATTAGTGTTATACTTATTAGAGAGAAATGGACACGAGCAGGCCCTACAAAGATGGTTGAGGTGCCTTGGATCACGTGCCGAGACAGTCGAACATTTTATTCTCACTCTTCCGATCCAGCTCAGATTTTGCTAAGGAGGTGTTTGGATGCGAGCTACTAAACTTTAGGAGGGTCACATCGGATATTCGGACGCTAATTAGGAGGACTAAATATGAGCTAATTATAAAACTAACTGCAGAACCCCTATATTAATTCGCGAGACGAATCTATTAAGCCTAATTAATCCATCATTAGCAAATGGTTACTGTAGCACCACATTGTCAAATCATGAACTAATTAGGGTTAACAGATTCGTCTCGCGAATTAGACTCCATCTGTGCAATTAGTTTTGTAATTAGACTATATTTAATACTCCTAATTAGTATCCAAACATTTGATGTGACAGGGACTAGGGTGTATCCAAACACCCCCTAAGCCAAGCTGACATGGTTTATTGTAGCCGTGAGTCAAAGTTTCGGCTATCCAAAGTTATTGGGCGGTGCAAAAGGGCCTCTAGCCTAGTGGTTAGAATAACTGAGTAGCATCCAGCAGATCCGGGTTCGACTTCCCATAGGAGCGAATTAAACAAATCTAGAATAGAAAAATTATAAAAAAATAGGTAGGACTTCACCGAGTTCGGTCAAAAAATAGTTGGTCAAAAAATAGTTAGTGGACGATCTATTCGGCAGCCCAAGGAATGTTTTTTTTTATGCTTGTATGCCTAGCGTTGCCAAACTTAAAAAATGGCTACTTCAATTTGGCACTCTTTTTTTCTGCCAAAATTGAGGCGCCCACCAGCTTACGCAGTGTAACTAGGTACTGTAATGTCATTGATCATTGCAGATACAAAGTTTGGTAGAATCAAATTCATTAAGTAGTAACTCGTACGAGGACCATAGCACTATAGCAGTGCCTGTAACAAATCAGAGATACTGATGCTACATTTTTTTTTCTCTAAAGAGGAGAGGGGGCAGAAGCAGGTGATGAGGTGAAGGGGCTCGCAACAGCTGGTCCAGTGAATGCTCCAAAACAGAAAAACGATATGAAACTAATTGCCGCGAACAGAAAATGATGGACTACAGAAGCGCACACGAGCGGATACAGCCGCTTGATCCCATGCCTTCCTTTCGAGTGACAGCGCTGCCAGATAAACCTCCAGATGGTGCATATCGTCGGCCAATCAGTACCAATCCACGCCCCGATCCTCAACTGCAAGACGAACATGCACGCGAGCACGACCACGAACCCGTAACGTACTGCCCTCGTGGTCACCACGGCGACCAGAGCCGCGTAGAATGCCAGAAACAGGGTGACCAGCGACACCCACATCAGTTGCAGCGCCAACGCGAAGCTCTTCCACGAGCTAGCGGAGCGCGACACCTTCCCGTAGACGAGCAGGAACACCGCGGCCATGGACGTCGCCACGGCCACGGTGTCCAGGAACACGAAGGCCTTGAAGGCGGGCTTCTTCGCGAGGTTCGCCTCGCCCGTGTCGCCGTACCCGCCGGGCACGTTGAACCCGGCGGTGAACGCCGCGGTGGCGATGAGCACGGCCACCACCGCGAGGCTGTCGGACGTCTTCCCCATCTTTTCCAGTATGTAGTGGTCGCTCCATGGCGTTAGACGGTCATGCCTTTGCGGCCGGAGTTGTGCCTTGAAAGCAACTAGGGTGACGACGAGTTTTACCTGATGCATAAAAGCAAAATGACTAGTTAATTGCAATGCAAGTGTACATGGTCTATCTCGTGTGTGTAACCATGGATGCATCAAGTTGCTCACCATGGTGAAGAAACTGGTTGATCCTACGACGAGATCGAACGCCGTGCGCCCAAGGTTATTGAGAACATCTGTCCTCACCTTGCCCACCCATAGCAGGGTCTCCACGACACCGGGCGCGCCGGCGCCCACCGCGAGGTGGAGCGGCGTGTTCCCGTCCCTGTCCTGCGCGTCAAGGAGGCCGTGCAGCACCGGGTTCTTGACGGCTAAAGATACCACCTTGGATCTCTTCGCCCTGGCCGCGGCGTGCACGAAGGTCCCGCCGTCGCCGCCGCGGAGCTCGGCGGCGTCGGGGCAGCTCCGCAACACCGCCTTCACGACGCTGTCGTGGCCCATCCGCGCCGCTACGTGGAGCGCCGACAGGCCGCCCGAGTCCTTCCTGTACACCGTTCCCGGCGGCCCGGCGCGCAGGATGGCCTCTACGATTTTCCGGTCGCCGTCGGACGCTGCGAAATGGAGCGGGCTGCTGCCGCCGCTGTCGACCTCGTCGGCCAGAGCCGGTCTCCATTCCAGTAGCATCTCAACCATTTCTGCAGGCAACAACTCCGATTAAAATTTTTGCGACATGAAACCACCTTGATCACGAAGTTGTAGTAATCTTGTTTCTAAAAAAAACACGAAGGTTTAGCTACAAAGAAGCAAGCAATTACTGACCTGAGCTTTGGAAGACGGCAGCGTGGAGAGCATTCTGCGAGCTCGGCCCGACAGCCGACGCTTCACTGCACGTACTAACAATCGCTCGGACGGCTTGCACCGACCCGCTCATGACCGCCAAGTACAGCGGCGACACGCCGGCGTTGTTCAGCTCGCCGGCCGGCCCTGCCGCCGCCGAGACCAGGACCTCCACTGCGTCGCCATGCCCGTGCCTCGCCGCCAGGTGCAGGGCCGTGTCCCCGGCTTCATTCTTGCAACCCAGAATGCTCTCACCGAAGTCCTGGCCGGCCAGCTGGACGAGGACTGCGACGGCCCTGACGTGCCCCGCCCTCGCCGCACAGTGCAGCGGCGTGTCCAGCGATGAGTTCCGGCGAGAGAGGAGGCCTTGCTCCTCCCTGAACCTGAGGTAGAGCTCCAAGATCAGCTCGTCGTGCCCTTGCTCCGCGGCCACGTGAAGGACGGTGTTCCTCTCCGCGCTCACTTCTAGTATGTCGCACTGTCCATGCTGAACAATACCTGAAACAGACACGAGGAAATTATTATTTTTGGAGTGCGTTTCAATCCATATATAGTGACTTTGAATTTGCAAATCTCTACGTGAGCATCCTGGAATTTGGCTCGAAGTTCAAATAACTATCAAACCCCTATCCCACCGTTCTCATTTTAAGGTGATTTTGATTTTCTTTTATCCAAGTCATATTCTATGGAGTATATAGTTTTCCATGAATCAAAACCTAATATACTTTTCGTTCTAAGCAAGTACATTGCTACACTTTAGCAGTCTCATAGGTCGTCTCATGCAGTGCCATGTAGGATTTTTACTGATGTGGAGGAGAGAGGGTGAGGAAAGAGAAAGAGGTTGTTGTTTTGCGAAACAACCGCCTCATGACTATGAGACAGCTACTCCACCATTGTACGAGTTAGGGCAAGTACATTGGTGTCATCGAATAGGCGGTTTCATGCATTGAGATATAATCTTGAAATGATTCAACAGACAACCTGTACAATAGGTTGTCTTATAAGTTGTTTGGTAGAGGTATATAATTTTTTAATTTGTGCATAAGAAAAATGAAATATTATGAGTTGCATGGCAATAATAACTCGTACAATGGTTGTTGAGTTGTCTCGTAGTCCTACAATTTAGCTCATGAGATGGTCGTTTCGACCTCTTTCTCTCTCCTTACTCTCTCTCCACATCATCAAAAATCCAACGTGGCACTGCCATGAGATGACCTACGAGACCACTGACATGTAGCAATGTACTTGTTCTTATAGTTGCCATGCAACTCATAATATTTTTTTCTATACATAAATTAGGAAAATAGAATTAGTATGAGATAACTTTAAAAGATAACGTATTGTACAGATTGTTTAAGTAGTCTCAAAATTATCTGTCAATGTATGAGATCGTTTATTAGACAACACCAATAAACTTGCCCTTACGACGTCAGTGGTAACGATAGCTATCAAAGACGAGAAATGAGGGCGCTACCTAGAATATAATTAAGGACCTAATAATGCATCATGTGTATTGGAGAAGCTCAATGTAAGCCTCAGCGGCACGGACCGGGAAGTCAGCAGAAGTTGAAGGGTTCTGAGTTGGCAGCGAGTGATAAAAGGCCGGTAATAAACAGATGAGAATCCACTAAGATTTGGGAGAACTTCAATTGATTGATAACGAGTCATTTTCCGATCCGCAGCTCGGCAGCTCCTACATGCTACATCTTAGGCAACTAAAAACACAAAGTTTTCAATCATCACCCGTGTGACTAAGGAAAAGTAATCGGTTCTGTGGTTGGCGATGACAGGGTGATCCATTGTGTGCTGTCCGTCGATACAGGGACACATTATTCCTGTCACTTAGTACAGCTGTTTCCTTCCGAGGATTGTGCACCACTCAAACAGTCAACAATGTCACAGTACCGTATCGGAACCTGAAATCTGTATGTAGGAATATTCAAACTACTGGAAGGAACGATAAAAATATCCATTGCAGGTGTACGGTTAGCCCAACCTATATGGCGCAGAATTGTATATATCCAACTATATATAGGGAAAAGTCATATTTTCACCCTTTAATTATAGTAGAAGTCTGATTTTCAACCCACAACTACAAAATCGGACAAGAAGAACCATCCAACGGTCAAAATCGGACAAATTTGGCCCTATGGATAGTTTCAAGAGTGTTTTTGCATTTTCTAGAAATTTAAAAGTTGAAGTTTAATTAAAAAATTTATAATTAATTCATTTCAATTAGAAAAATATCGAATTGGTGCCAAAAAATTTCTGAAAATGTAACCTTCCTATTGGTCTTTTCTATTTGGCATTATTTGAATCTTAATTGTTCATGTTCTTTGTATTTTATTAAGAGAAATAAAACACAAAGAATGGTAACTAATATGATTTAAACAACTCCAAATATAGTACCAACAAATAGCTTACATTTTTAGAAAACTTTTGGTACCAACTTCATATTTTTGGATTTGAAACGAATTAGTTATGAATTTTTTATAAAACCAAAACTTTTTAAAAAATAAGTAGGATCGTGGTGACTTTTTAAACCAAACTCGTTGCTTTCCATATTTCTTGAGTTATATATAAAAAAAGAACGTTAGTCATAATCACAAAAGCATTATATTAGAATCACACGTGGTGACGGTCGTCGACTACTCGTCGTAGACAACGACAAACGATATAGTTAAGGGAAACTGTCGCAGATATGGAAAGCAAATAGAGGAAAAGGGCATCGAGACGACGACGCAATGCAAGTTATTAATTACCAGTGGATTGGTAGCGCTCTGCCCCGTGTCGTTGCAGAAGCAGCGCCATGACCTCCTCCGTCCGACCTCCGTAGGCAGTGCGGTAGAGAGAAGGGCACATCTGGACCAAGCGTGCGCCATCAGCATCATTCGGCGATGAATTTGCAGCAGGCGAGCCACTCGAAGGAGGCGCGAGCTGGATGTGCTGCTGCTGCTGCTGACGAGCCATCGTCGGATGGATCAAAGCTAGGTTGCTGCTGCGTGGATGTTACAGTAGAGTGGAGTAGGGAGGCCGCCGGCGTGTGTATGTGTGTGTATAAAAGATGAAGCAACCGCTAGCTCTCCTGGCCATTCACACGTACGTGCGGTAACCAATTCAGGCTGACTGGTCTGATCTTTGTGGAAGAATCACTGTCGATGTATAGACAAGGAAACTTCTCTGCATTTTCACTCATTACCCGCGTCATGACTGTAGTGAAAATATGACTGAGTAAGAAGAAGCGTCCAAACTGTAGTGAAAATATCTTGAATAGATGTGCTGCGCGTTGCGCCTAGGTCGATCGGTCACCAGGTCACCACGTACACCGCGCTGGTCAGCCACGTTCACGTCATGACTCATGACGCGTGCAGATACGCGAACTATTTTCCGGACAAGACGACGCGACCATGGATAGACGATAGAAAACAATAAATTAAAGTTCATCATACTATAGAGGTAGTATAGAAGCAAAAGTATATATTGTATGCCACGGACCAAAAAAAAATCAGAAAATGCTCATCATAATATTATAAGAGGGTAAGCGTATAGAAAATAGTAGAGTTGAGTGTTGTCCAGGTGTACCAGGCTAGTGAAAGATCTTATTTCTGTACCAACAGTAAAATACGACTAAGGCCAGGTCCAAGTAAAATTGGCAAATACATATTATTCACGTTTAAGTTAGATAAAGACATAATTTGACCATGGGCTAGGCCGAATTAAATTGTTGATAGTTTACGTGTTTTTTCCATAAATTAAAATAGAGTAAAGTCAATTTTGCCTCCATAAACCTCCGGACTAAAAAAAATAGGAATTAAACGCACCTTAACTTGAAGACCTCATACTGCATAATATAACAACCTGATGCTGCATCGCATAATACTCCACCAACTAGCTAACTTAACCTCACACCAATTATTGTATATTTACTTAGGGCCTGTTTGGTTCTTTAGTCCAAAGTTTAGTTCCTGTCACATTGAATATTTAGATACTAATTAGAAGTATTAAATATATATTAATTATAAAACCAATTGCACAGATGGAGGCTAATTCACGAGACGAATCTATTAAGCCTAATTATACCATGATTTGATAAATTGAATAACAGCAAATGGGTGCTAATCATGGCTTATTTAGGCTTGATAGATTCGTCTCACGAATTAGCCTCCATCTGTGCAATTGGTTTTGTAATTAGTCTATGTTTAATACTCCTAATTAGTATCTAAATATTCGATGTGACAGGGACTAAACTTTAGTCCGTGGAATAGTCTAATTCTTATGAGTAGTGCCTCAATAGTCTAAAAGTGCCTCAATAGTCTGGCAGCAACATACACCACCATGTCCCTCTACTTTCTCCTGTCGCCTCCTCGCCTTGCCACATGCGCCACCGTAACGTGATGTTAAAGCAAAAACTGGACCTCAGGCTTCTGCATTGAACAAAACGGAGGACTTGGGAGATCTGCTTAACTCTAGTGCAGGTTCCAAATTGGCTCGCAAAGGAGCAAGGCATGCCAGTTAATTTGACCTAAAAATTAACGGTAAATATTAAATTCCTGAGCCGATCGACAGCGAAGCCTTTCGAACTCATGGGTGGGCGTTCTTGGAATAAACACCATGACAAATAGATATTCAATGTAATCATGCGGTGTAAATAAATGAAGCAATAATGGTATGTGCCATCGGCTGTATGAGCCGACGGGCTGAGATAGAAGCATTGTAAAACAACAGTCATAGAAGGATCCCTTGCTAACCATGCGCATATCAGATAGATTAACAGATCTAGTCAATGTCCCTAAAAGTGTAATTGAGGTAACACGAATGAGAGGGTATTGACACCATTGTATTAGCCTAAGATATTAGAACACAACAAACAAGGATGATTAAGCTAACAGATCTAATTAATATCATAATAAGTGTAATTGCACTTAGACAAGGGAACACAAATAAGAGGACATTAACTTCGACCCATTAACTTAATAGACAAGCTCATGATAGCAAGGTCTCGTACGCGTACCTATCGGCTCAATGACGTCTCAAGCTCCTGTGATACGTCAAGCTCCAAGCTCCTATGAGATGTGGATGATACCCAGCCGATGCATCGGCTCTCAACAGTAGCGTGCTGACGTCAAGGGTCCGACGGCTAGCAATACGAGGGTCAAAGGTAAAGATCTATCGGACCTAGCATATATAAAGCAAGTAAAACATGCAAGATCTAACCAGCCGATACGATCAGATAACTGGTGAATGTTTAAATAAAGTCAAGGAGCCGATGAAGATAACCTAACCAGATTTAAGCTGTTTGATAACTGTGAGCGCTTGATAGAACTAAGAGATCGATACGATGTAACTTAATAAAACCAAACAACTCGATAATTGTGAGCAACTATCGAAGACCAGCAGAATATTGGACAAAGCCTAGAAAGTTCTACTTGCAATCTAAGATAACTCGATATCTAGCCACATAACCCAATATCAGAATATAAGACTTAACTTAGAAAGTTCTGATAGAGGTCATAATGATCGGGTCCCACATGATAAATAGGGTGATAAAATAAAAAGAAAAACGTACTTTTTTCATGGGTCAAACCTGTTACCGATCGAATGGGAAATTTTGAGGCTACCGCTATGCTAGAGATTGAGCATGTGAGCATGTCACCTTAAAACTTTTATCATAATAGTAAGTACTTCCTACCTAGGTCCCACGTGTAGTATGAGGTGAATTGCTGCAATATTTTTATATATATTTAGCGCGAGAAAAGTTCGTCCTCCCCGGAAATATCGGTGTACTTCTGTGTGTAAGAAATCATTACCGGTTGAGTAGAATTCTCGGTTCCTTAATGCTTGAGTTGTATGTGTATGATTAATTTATGTCCTGTGCCTGCATGGCGTATATCGCGCACGCTACACTAATGAACTTCTAGCCAAAATAATTTTGTGCACAAACAAAATGTTGTGCAAAAATAACAACTGGCTACGGAACAACCTCCTCTCCTCACGCTGCAGTGCTGCCACCATGCTGTCACCCGGGCCCCACCGGGCTGCTTCCTATGCATCTTGGTCTCTAGCTGCAGCGCCGAATTGTATGCCTGTGAGGCCGGCCGGTTGCTAACAGTCAGCGACGGCCCGAGCTCGGCTTTTTGGCATGCACTACTTAGCTGGGCCCAACTTGTTTATTCGTACCCTCAGTTACATCAGGTACTTGTTTATTTAATTTGCTTCCTCTCTCAGCTGGGTTTTTTAGCTGCTACATATCTCGACTGCAACCACTGTTGGCCCATGCGGGTCAGGCTGCACTAGCTAATAAAAAAGATCACGCTCTCCATCGTAGGTTCAAGCCAATCACTTGCAACGAAGCAAGTTATATAGCATGCACGTGACAAGTGATCTAGCAAATGTTTTTATATTGGTTTTTAAATGCGTTGATAATATTAGGAAATATCATAGGTGATAAAATTAGTAAAGAAAATAATTTGAACAGGGGAATGCTAAACTGCCCTCAAGTGTTTTGGAAAGCTTCAACACTCGATTTTTCAACCAATCGACGAACGCCACACATACATTACTTCTTCTCCTCCTCCAGCAATGGTGAGTGACTTCTCCGGCGAGTTTTAGGGTAGTTTGGGGTTGGGGGTGGGGAATTACCTGTGCCCTATGGATCCAGAGGGAGATTCGGGGTGGCTTGCGGGCCGGCAGTGGAGGCAGGAGAGACGGCGGGGAGCGGAGGCGGTGAGGACGTCGCCAGAGTTGGGCGGTGGAAGACCCACGATGGGCGGTGGAGGCAGTGGGGGCGTAGAAGACCAACGGTTTAGCGTCGGCCGTGGTTAGCGGTGGCGGCCGAGGCGGCATTTCACGCCACCAGAGCCGAGCAGGCAGCCGGTGGCCACGGGAGAGCTCGGTCGGATTTGATGAAGAAGACATCGAGGGAGGAGCAACGTTAAAAGGGGTTAATTTTGGGGGATAGGGTGGGAGGTGGGGGGCTGCGACTCCGGCAACGGCGGCGGCGTCAGAGTCGGGGAGGGAGGTGGAGGCGGGGGGGGGGGGCTCAAGCCTTTCCCCTCGTGCGCCGTGAATGGATAAGGATGCTGCGTGCGGGAAGAAGATAAGGGAGGGTGGGATTTCATCTGAGACGACTACTTTAGATCCAACGGAGAAAAAAAATTGAGTGCTGAGGGCCGCTAAACACTCAAGTATTTTATAGACAGCCCTTGGAATAAGTTATACGTTGAATCCATAGCTATTGATTTCCCTTGCATTTACATTATTTTTTCCTTTTCGTTTTTCTTTTTTCCTTCCTTTTGGGTCTGCTCCCATTCTTAACTGGCCCGAGCCCATATTTCTTCAGCCACTTTTCTCACTTCTCCGGTTTGGGCCGTCAACTTGCAGCCCAGCTCGCAGTCGCATGCCGCAGCCCAGCTAATAGTGCTGACGTCAAAGGCGCCTCAACCGAATCCACCTCCCACTTCCTTGCTGTTGACAGGCTGACCCCACCTGTCACATGGCTCGTACCTCTTCCTTGGATGCTCTGGTTCACGGAGCTCAAACAGAAGCAGATGAGCTTCACGCCTTCACGGTTATGGTACGGTGGGCTGGCGAGCCGAACGGTCGCCGGCACCGAGAGTAACCTGAAGTCAGTCTCCGACGATTACATCATGAGCCCCCTTGTGATTCGAGCGAAAGGGCAAGTAGCGCGAAGGCAGCAGGTCTTTCTTCGCTCGCGTTCAAAGTTAGGCTGTTAGTTTTGCAACCATGATGCAGAGTATGTATAGCGTTTCTCTAGGCTAGTCGACTTGTATGGCTCGTTTGTATATGCTGCGAATTGGAGTTTTCTCAGACGACGTATATGTTATCTCAGCTGCAATTTTGTTGTGTAAATAGCGGAGATCAATAAAGCTGTGTCCTTGGAATATCAGCCGTGTTTGGATTTGCGAGGCATGTTCTTACAAGCGACGTACTAGTCCATTTTTTCCATCTCTGACCTGAAACGCTGCCGTTCCATCTCTGAAACTCTAAGAATGTAGCCAACATTTCCTGGGATATGATCACATGCCCGACACACAGAGTTCCTACTAGCTGACCTACAACGTGTTCAGCGCCACCAAGTATGAGGGTGCCCCTCGTAAATTTTCCTTGCCGTACTATGCGAAAAACGATGATGATGCAGCGCTGCTAGGGTGCTTCCATGCATGGACCGATGGACGCTAAGGTTAATAATCATGAAGCCTCTCCCTGTCAGCAGGCTCCAGCTGCTGGATTCGAACGGCACGATTGGAAAACAAAGCGTATGCCGGACGACATGCTCAAACCAGAAAAACAAGCTTCGGAACATCCTTCAAACAAAAACACACGCAACGGACACAAAAGCGTCGAAACTTCTGTGGATGACCAGAACACAGAAAAGTAGCAGCTGGCTCATGCAAAGAAAATTTTCAAGCTTTAAATACACTCAGCAAGGATGATATGATGTTTTATCCTGCTAGTATATTTTTCACTCACGGGATGATCTGTTGTTTATCCTCCAAGTGCATTTTTCAACACTAGTATTTTTGACATAATGTTTCATTCTAGATTTTGATTTTGGTGGTATTAGACTCCGTGGAAAGCTTGTGATATTTTTTGTACAACATCGTAGGACTCTTCATAAGCTTTTAACAGAGTCCAATATTTTCAAAATTGGAGTTTGGAGTAAAAAGTTATGCTAAAAATACGAAGGGCTAAAAAATACACTCAGACAGGATGATCTGGTGTTTTATCCTGTTAGTATATTTTTCACTTACAGGATGATCTCCGGTATTTACCCTCGCAGTGCATTTTTCAACACTTTGTATTTTTGACATAGTTTTTATTACAATTTTGATGGTTTTGGATTCTATGAAAAATAAGGTGATGAGTTTGACAAGATTGTACAAAAATCTATCAAATTTTATTATCAATTTTTAAGAAAAATACTCTTCATCCTTCTCTTTGTTCTAGCTTTGAGTTATAAACAGAAGAATGAGTCGGACCTCTTCTCATAACTTTTCTTCTTCGGTTGAAGAAAATAAATAGACCGGACTATCTCGGGTCAATAGTCGTGCTGACCTTTCTCCTTCATTTCCTTTGCTCAAACAAAAGTTTCTGTATACATTGGATCAGCTAGCTAGCCAGATGAACTGAGATCACGTGGGTCAATTTGTTCCTGATTTTTTTACTGGTTGAAATTACAAAGTGAGCTGCGAGCCCAGTGCTACCGAGCTTAAGACCAAGAACACAGTACTATATGGATCAACCTTCTGCAATCAAGTAGCAACTAGCAACTGAAGTTGAGCACGAGATGCTGCTGCTGCTGTCGCTCTGCCATCAAGAAATCATCACGGATCAAAACATCAAGCTGGCCGAATCATCGCAGACGACCCAGATAGATCACTAAACCAAAAGCTAACACGCGACAAACATGCCACAGGGCAAAGCAAACCTCGAGCACACGTAGGATGAAAAGAAGCGTCTGGTGACTGGAGAAAAAGTAGGTCGGATGAAAGGAAGGAATGTCCGCTCGTCGGAACTAATACAACGTCAGCTTCTCTGTAACCTTGGTAGCGCAAAATCTGGGATCCTGACTGTAGTTATAGAATATAACGGAGAAGGGTCAGGCTGGAGTTGGACACCGAGTTACTGCACATGCTTCTGAATCGAGCTAACATGGCAAGTAAAAAGATTAAACTATATGCATGCATGAATGGATTAGGCGCTGTGTATTTTTTTTCTTTTTTGATTTACTATATCCAAGATTAAACGGACCTCATTTTTATGACTAAATAAGATTAACATTTGTACAATTTTGTAGGGCTCTTCACAAGGTTCCCATAGAATCCAAAGTTATCACATCGGAGTTACACTCTGAGGATGATCTGATGTTTTATCCTGTAAGTGTACTGTTCACTCATAGGATGATCCTGTGTTTTATCCTATGAGTGTATTATGCACCACATTGTATTTTTGGCATAATTTTTCACATTGAATGCTGATTTTGATGATCTTAGACTCATTGGAAAGCTTTTGATGAGCTCTACATGATTCTACTTAAATTTTATCTCATTTCATTATCAATTTTTGAGAAAACTCAGATTCCTTCATCTTTTGGCTTTAAATTAAAAAAGCAAATAATGAATATGACTTTTTCTCATAATCTCTTGTTTGTTTCTTCCCCCTTGTGGCAAGATCTATGGAGCCCAACCAAGAGGAGGGAAGAGCACTTGAGTTTTCCTCATAATCTCTTGTTCGTTCTGTCAAGGACAGCATAAATCTACTTGCTTGCACTTTTAGCTCACACAGTCTGTTAAGACAGCATAATGGACTATATACCATCCTGAACTAGTACATTTTTTTCTTGAAACCTCTTTAGGAGAGTCGATCTGAACTCATGAATTCACCTAATGGGACTTACTCAAATAAAACATGAATCCATTTGGGTACTTAGGGCTCGTTTGGTGGGGCTCCAGCTCCGGCTCCAATCGTGGCTTCTGCTGGAGCCCTACCAAAGGGCAGCGTCACAAACGGCTCTGCGAGTGGAGCACCCACGGAGCCGGAGCCCTTTTTGTACTGCCGAGGAGGAGCCAAAAATAGTGGCTCCTCCTCCTCTTCCTTGGGGAGGGCCCACAGGAAGAGCCGTTTTGCCAAACGTTTTTTCAAAAGGAGGAGCCAGAGCCGGAGAAACCACTCCACTAGAGGAGCCAGAGCTGGAGCCGTTTTCAGAGGAGCCGGAGCTCTACCAAACTGGTCCTTAATAGAAACTCTAGAACATCTTTGGGGTGGATCTTGATTTTTCATATGCTGTTATGCAGTGATGCTAATTCCAGGATTCACATCAAACTTGGGACTTTTTCATTGATGCTTGTACTGATGCTTGTTGCATTATCTTTGGATCTGTCTTGTGCCATGCTATATGTTTTTTTTCATTGTTCTGTTGGGTTGATAAAATAGCAAATGCAACATAAGTAATGATGAATCATTTGGGTCGAGTGCTAAACAAAGACTGAGAGATCGAGAAATATTTTTTTTGCTTACCTTGGGATGCAGTCAACTGCTACATAGACATCTTTTACTTGCAATGTCACTGATCTATCATCCTGCTTTAACATCAGGTTCCCTTCCCAATCTAGGCTTCCACTACTGTCACCTGTGCCAGCCTCCTGAACAAGCATTGCTTCCACCATTTCTCCAGCAAGGTAAAGAAAGACTCCAACTTTTGTGACTTAATTGGTGTCTTGTTGTGATCACTGACTGTACCTGATGGATATGGCCTCGAATTTTTAATCTTGATTATGGTTTCAGTTTCAGTTTTTCAGATTGTAATGGGATCTAGATTCTAGAGACTCTATTCAGTTGCAATTATTAAGCCATTTGCATTTTGGAAACCTTCAGTTTATTTCCAACTCTTGACTAACAGCTGACAATTAGGACTTCACATTCATTACTTAATTTATTTCTGTGTGCAATTATTCTCTGCACCCTAGAGCTTGCTGTTGACAAAGGAAATAGCAGTCACGGCCATTGCCAATCTCTAGTTGTTGCCTGATTGGCTTATTGCTTTCTTTTCAAACTCTTTGTGTATCAAAATCTCTCGTTAAGTTTGATGATGGTTCCATATGTCTTATGGATATTACAATGTATGCATCAGTCAGCTTAATCATTTTCTTTTTGGCAGGGGATAGAATAATGATGCATGATGGCCAGAAGTATGATATTTTGTAGAATTGATTGCTGGTTCCTGCTACTGCTGCTATCAATCTTGTACAAAGCATTTTGAAAAATGCATTTGATGCAATTTTGTGCTTCCTAATTTTGTCCGTCTGTAAATTTAACCATTTCTGGGACAAAAATATGGGCTGCTGATTGGGCCACATGTGCCATGTAAATTAGTCTCGGCCCAGAATGGGATAGTATGTACATATGAATTTTGCTTGAAATTGCCTCGGAATTACAGTGCTTATTACATAAGATTGGCTAATTAATTGTGTCCAAAATGGTCTATTTGTATGAATTTATAATTCAATTTTAAAATAATTAATATTTGTTAGATGGGCTAGGACCTAGAAATAAACGGCCTAATATGATGCGCAACAAATATTTTTCAGCAAAAAAATAGCGTGGAAACTTAAAACGGGCTAAACATGGCCTAATAAAATTAGCTCACGACTTGTGGGACGAATTTTCATTTATTATTATCTTAGTGACGCATCGAAATAAGGAACGCTACTAGTTGTGGTTTATGACGCTCGACTAATGACGAAGGGTTTTTGTCACTCCCGTGTTATAAATCACGATTTAGGATGCAAAAAACGCGTTTACGACACTTTTTGGTTCGTCATAGGTCGGAAGATTTCTTGTAGTGCTGGTTCTCCCATGGGCCCAATCAATGGTCCATGGTGGTTCATCAATCTTTGGCTCAACATCTATATTGCACCAAGATTCGGAAGAACTCTGACTGTAAACTCTTTCCCATCCAACTATGCTGAAGGTGCTAAAGTCACACGTTGTAGATGCACTTCCTTTGGTGAAGCAGCATCAACTTTCCCTGGAGCTTCACTGACAGCCTTATCAGTAGCCGATCTGTTTAAGATATTCTACAATAGATTTCTCCAACCATCATCTCACTGGTTTGTATATGCTGACAAGAACAACTTTGAATTCCCAACCGATTTGGATTTTGACCAAGTTGGCCTCGATGATCGCAACACATCCGTTTTATTAACAAGCATCTGCCCCTATGTACTCCCTGTAGGTTTTGGTCAAGGAAAATCTTTAAAGCCTTCTTATAAGTTCTATAATCCATCAGTCTTTACTCGTCAATTGGATTTTGGCCAAGTCCCAATCAGCCTGTTTTTTAGGACAAAGCAAGAGCTAGGGACCCTCTAGGTCAATCCTTTGGGTTTGACCGACTGGAAAAACTTAACTGCCTCAATGCCTTTTCCTACCCTTTTGGAATGGCGACGCCTTCAGGATTTGCATCAAAGCTCTTTGTCCTATGATGGAACGAATGGCGGTGTCACCTAGCCAACAAGTCGGCTGCATATTACTGCAAGAAAATCTTCCCAGAATATGATCCAAATAATGAGGTAAAAGCCTTTATCCTTAATCATTTCTAATTTTTACCCTTGCTCCTTATTTTCTTTGCTTCTTCGTGCTATCCAGGAAGTAATCGATAATGAATGTCCGACTGTAAGTAATTCTGGTCAGCCAATTGATTATGGTCCGTCAACTCCTGCTCTGATCCTGGGATCCGATGCCCCCACCTATTTCTACTTTGCTCAAAGGCCCCCCTCCGTCAGTAAACGTAAATTGTCTTCCACGGATACTCATCAAAGGAAGAAGAGGCAACCATACATTGGATCAGCATCAAGGGTATGATCTTTGCTTTCTTTATTTCTAAAGACACCCCTTTTGCTAACTTTCCTTTTGCTCCAGACACCACCAGATTCAGCATCGGCTCCTTACTCAAAAAAATGAAGATTTGGAAGAGCAGCACGATCCAAACCAGCAGCAACCACTATCATCGATTCAAGTAAAACCTTGAACTGAAACATTCATAGTTTCACCATATGTCAACTCACATCTCACTTGCAGGAAGAAATAGTTCATGAAGAATCAATCAACCAGCCAGGAGCTACTTCGTTGGCTTCATTGTCACCCAAGAACCTTCTCAACTCCTCAAGGTCTGCAGCTGACGAAGACAATATCCAAGGCAATGCTCATCTGCAACAACAGACTCATGTCCAGGTATGAAACATTTGCTCTAGAGAGCAACATCCTCTTCAATGAACAATTACTTATCCTGATAAATCTTACAGCTTGACAAGCCATCAACATCAGCCTTATTCTCCTTCAGCATTGATGACTATGTGGATGATGAAGAAATAAGCTCGAGTCTCAAAACATAGTCGGTTACTTTGGATATCAAAGACCAACTGTCAGCTATACTGCAAATGCTTCGTCAGAATACAATGACCCTTATGGAGGACGCAGAACCGATACAGAAGTTGTTCAGGCAATTCATAGATCATTTGTCTCCGAAGCTAGCGTTAGTGTTGACCCCTGCAACCTTTATTGAATCAAACTATATCCAAGTCCAATCAGCCAAAAAGTGCATAGCTGGTACGCAAATAAATCAGCAGGCAAAAACTCAGTTGGAAGTTAATCGACTGAAAGCGAAGGAGATCAAGCAGCAATTCAACGAGTTAGTTGCCTCTTCTTCTAATGCAGAGCAAAGTCTGAAAGGGCTGGAAACTAAACGAGATCGGCTATTGCAAGAATTAAACCGAGTCGATCAGGAGATTGCAGCAATCAAGCATAGGATTAACAACTATCCTCTTGCCACCCAAGAAAAGAAGAAAGAGCAGGCAACTTTCGTCAATGAAGCTTGCCGCCAAAACCAAAACCTCATCAAGATCTCAGGATCAGATGAAGAAGACATGAAGCTAATAGCCGACGTGGATCAAATTCGCCTGTGTGCGATTGAGGCCCTCGAGAAGGCTTTGTAAAAATACTTTATTCCCTTCTTCACGTCATCTTTTACATAACTCTTATGCATTTGTCTTGCCTATAATATTTGGCAACAACATTATGTATCAGCCCAGATGCTAGGATAGTATTTCTTTAAATATCTTCCATTTAAAGCCTTTGCAAATACCTCTCCTTCAAGGAAAATATATGCGTTCCTAGGGACACAATGATTGACTCGATAGGATCCTTCCCAATTAGGTGACCATTTTCCAAACCTATTATCCTTAGTCCCTATGGGCAAGATCGTTTTCCAAACCAGTTCGCCTTCTTGAAAACTCTTAGGCACCACCTTTTTATTATAATATTTGGCAACCTAAACCTTATTGGCTTCAATTCGTTCCAATGCAATCAGCCGACGATGAACCAATTCTTCCAACTCATCCTTCATCAAACCATAATACTCTTCGGCGAAAAGCTGATCTTGACTGTCAACCCTTCTTGACCCGGTCTTGACTTCCCAGGGCAACATCACTTCATGCCCATAAACCAATTGATAAGGTGAAACTTTAATGGCTCCATGATAAGCCATCCGATAAGCCCGTAATGCCTCGTTTAATGTTGTGTGCCACTTCCTGGGAGTTTCATCAATATTGCGCTTTATCAATTTGATCACACTCTTGTTGGAAGCTTCTGCCTAACCATTGGCTTGTGCATAATAAGGTGAAGAATTTAACAGTTTAATCCCCAATCCATCACCAAATTCCTCAACCTCTCTAGACATAAACATTGACCCTTGATCAGTTGTAATGGTTTGAGGAATGCCGAATCTATGGATGATATGTTCCTTGATAAAATCGATGACATTACTTGAACTGGCATTCTTCAAAGGAATTGCTTCCACCCACTTCGTAAAGTAGTCAGTTGCTACAATTATAAATTTATGACCTTTACTTGATGACGGATAAATCTGGCGATGAGATCAATTCCCCATCCTCTAAACGATCAAGGCTTGATGATTGGATTCATAGCCGACGCTGGTGCTCTCTGAATATTTCCAAATTGTTGACACTCTTGGCAACCTTTATAATATTTAAAACAATCCTCCAGCATCATCGGCTAATAATATCCTATCCTTAATATTACCCATCGCATCTTATGAGCCAATTGATGAGAACCACAAACCCCTCCGTGTACCTCATCCATCATAGACTTAGCTTCTTCCGAATTTAAGCACTTCAAGAGGACTCCATCAATTGTCCGATAATACAAAGACTCATCAAGTAGTACATACTTAGTAGCTTTGTATCATAATTTCTTGGTTACTTTTTGAGAAGGATTCTTCAAATAATTAATTATTTCTTTTCTCCAATCATCAGTGTGATCAGTTTGGTCAGCTTCCTCAGCTGTGACATCCATAATCTGCTCTGTCGGTCGATATCCTGACACCATTTGAGCCAACAGATTGGCATCTCCGTTCTGCTCTCGTGGAATATGATGCAATGATACGATCCAAAATTCTTCCAATATCTGCTTACAATCATTGAAGTATTCTTGTAACAAATCCTCCTTGCATTCATAAATCCCTAGTAATTGATTAATAAGCAACAATGAATCGCTAAAAATCTCCACAATGTCGGCTCTTGATTCTCTTAAAATATGCAATCCTTTCAACATTGCCTCATACTCAATCTGATTATTAGTCATCCCTTTCTTGAAAGGAAAAGCAAATTCAAATTTTGCCCCCCAAGGTGACACAATGTATAAGCTGACACCACACCCTTTGTCACATGATGATCCATCAAAGAACAAGACCCATGGAACTAGCTCAATCATGTTTATTGACTGATCTCGATGTTGTATGATAAAATCAGCCACAGCTTGAGCCTTATCAGCTTTAGCCGATTCATACCACAAATCAAACTTAGTCAGAGCCAAGATCCATTTACCCATCCTTCCTTTCATGATAGGAGCCAATAGCATATACTTGACTACATCAGCTTTACATACCACCATGGATTCCGAGGTCAACAGATAATGTCATAACTTTGTGCACGAGAAGTATAAGCACAAGCATAGTTTCTAAACATACGGATATCTTGTTTCTGCATCCAAAAGTCTTCTGCTTAGATACAAGACCACCTGTTCCTTCCTATCAACTTTTTGAACCAGAACTGACCCGATCGCCTGCTCATCAGACGATAAATACAATTTGAATGGCCAATCAGTTTGTGGTGCAATCAAAACTATTGGTGTTTTCAAATATCTTACAATTTCATCCAAGACGGCTTGTTGCTTCTCTCCCCAAACAAACTCTTGATCAGGTTTTAACTTCAACAGTGGCATGAATGGTTCAATATGTGTTGACAAGTTGGATATGAACCTTATGATAAAATTGACCTTCTCAATTAGAGACTGTAGCTCTGTTTTGTTCGTTGGTCGAAGAATAACATTCATAGCTTTGATGCTCCTCTAGCCAACTTCAATGCCTCTTTCATGCACCATGAACCCCAAAAGCTCTCCAGCCAATACGCTAAAAGCACACTTGTTTGGATTCATCTTCAAACCATGTTTCCTTGTCCATTAGCCAAATGTTCCTCAAGGGATTTGGATTTCACCACCACATCATCAATATAGATCTCCACAATCCTACTGATGAGACTACGAAAAATATAATTCATAGCCCGTTGATAAGTCGCACCAGCATTCTTCAACCCAAAGGTCATGACCACCCACTCATAAAGTCCAAGAGCTCCGGGACATCGAATCACAGTCTTTGGAATGTCTTCTTCTATCATCAATATCTGATTTTATCCCGCATTTCCATCCATCAAACTCAAAATCTTATGACCAACGCTGCATCAACCATTATGTCCACAACTGGCATTGGGTATTCATCCTTTGGTGTAGCTTTATTCAGATCGCGAAAATCAACATAAGCTCTTAACTTGCCGTTCTTCTTAATGACAGGGACAATGTTTGAAACCCACTCTGCATACCGGCAGGGTCTGATTAACTTGGCTTCATAGAACTTGGTAATTTTGGCCTTAATATCTTCCAACAATTCCACTTTGAACCTTCTAGCTTGTTGTTTAAATGGCTAATAACCTAGCTTAATAGGTAGCTAATGTTCCACAATGGTACGGCTTAATCCTGGCATTTCATAGTATTCCCAAGCAAATCAATCTTGATATTCTTTCAATAATGCTATCAATCTTTGTTTAAACTCAAGAGGCAACTTGGAGCTTATAAACGTTAGCCTTGGTCTATCACCTGGTCCTATATCAATCTCTTCCAAAAGGTCATCTGACGTAAAGCCTTGTCCTAGCTTGCCTTCGATGCCATAAGTTGCAGCATCCATTGAAGCTTCTTTTCATGAGTTGACTGTTTGTATCGGCTTTAATATTTAATGATCTTATCCCACTGGGCGTGTCAAGAGCGTGTTGATGCAAAAACTGGACCTCAGGCTTCTGTGTTGAACAACACGGAGATTTGCTTAAGTCCAGTGCAGACTCCAAATCGGCTCGCGAAGGTGCAAGGCGTGCTAGTCTGACCTGAAAATTAACAAGGTAAACATTAAATTCCAGAGCTGATCGGTGACGAAGCCTTTGGAACTCATGGGTAGGCGTTCTTGGAATAAACACCATGATAGATAGATATTCAATGTAATCATGTGGTGTAAATAAATAAAGCAATAATAGCATGTGCCATTGGTTGTATGAGCTGACGGGTTGAAATATAAGAAATGTAAAACAACAGCCATGAAAGGAGCCCTTGCTAACCATGGGCACATCAAATAGATTAACAAATCTAGTCAATGTCTCGATAAGTGTAATTGAACTTAGACAAGGTAACATGAATGAGAGGGCATTGACATCAATATATTAGCCTAAGAGATTAGAACACAACAAACAAGATTGATTAAGCTAATAGATATAATTAATGTCATGATAAGTGTAATTGAACTTAGATAAGGTAACATGAATGAGAGGACGTTAACTTCAGCCCATTAACTTAATAGAAAAGTGTCGGTGTTTAGACCTGACAACCTACCGAGGGTGGTGCCTGAGGTAGTGTTTTGGATGGTGGGGCTTGTCGAGATCAGGAATTCGAAGGCAAACGCAGACACACAATTTAGATAGGTTCAGGCCGCTGAATAGTGTAATACCCTACGTCCTGTGTATTGGTTGGATTGAATTGCTTTGATGGGGGTCCCTGCCTTGCCTTATATAGTTGGGGGTAGGGTTATAGGCCAGTTAGTTACAAGAATACTAGTCGGATACGACTAGAAGAATCCTACTCTATTACAATGAGTACTTTTCTAATCCTCGACTAGTTCCTGTCTTTCCATGTAGACTACGTCGCCCCTGCACCATGGTCTCCATGTCAGATGCATCTCAGTGTCTAGCCTGATATTTGGGACTGTCCAAACCTTCTGGTAGGCCCATAAATGTATGTATGACAATACCTCAAGTACTTTTTAGTCAAACGTAGCAGTTTCGATTACTTTTGTAGACTTCACCGACTAGTTTTGGTGCTCTTCGAGTACTTCATCTGGTTGAATCTTCAAAGGTGCCAAAAACTATCATGCAGCTAGAGTGTGTTCAAGCCTCATTGAACTTAGTCTTGCATCCTTCAACCTTGAATCTTATATGTAAGTGTGATGAAAGTCACACTCCATATGGAGTAGCCCTCGAGCCTTAGGTTGAATCGAAGAATCAGGCTGAGGGTCAATCTGTAATTTGCATCATTTTCTCTTAAAACCTGGAGAAAAAACTTTTTTTGTCGATGGACACGTGGCATGCAGCCCCCGAGCCTTTAGCCGACTAGTTTGGTGGGTATAGGGGCCAAACTTGGTCAACGTGACCATCCCTTGGAGTATCCAAATCTTCGTTTCAAAATAAAAGTAACCACCAATCAGGTTTCCTGAATTCTGGGGATCCTTTAAATCGAAAACCATTCACTGCACAGTTTTTACTATGCCACTATTATAAATAACTCAGGAAGTTATCCCTTCCATCTTACCCTTGCCATTTGTCTTTCCAACTTCCGTACTATAGCCCTAGCACCGCCGCCACTGCCCGATCTCTGAGCATTTGCGCTGCCAAACTCCATCCCTCCTAGCCCCCGAGCATATGCAATTGAATACGCTCATGACATCAAGGATGGGGAGAAAAACCGTTGCATCCAAGCCCACTAAAGGCAAGAAGAAAAAGAAGAGATCCGGCAAGGGGAAGGATACTCAGTTACTGGTGCCTAAGTATGGCAAGACCAATTAGACTACGTCGCCCAACGCTGTGTGCACCTGGAACGAGTTGAAGGCAACTAAGGGTAACATCAAGGCTCTTGTCACCACAAAGATGTTGCAAGAGCAGTGCTATATTCAGTGGAGATCCACCCTCGGAAATGCCTACCCTTTGGAATCATACCCAAACGAGACGGTAACCTTTCTGCACTTCATCGAGCGAGGTCTTGGATTGCCAACCTGTGATTTCTTCCGGGGCCTCCTTGATTACTACAAGTTGGAATTAGTCTATCTGAATCCCAATGGAATTTTCCATACTGCTATTTTTGTCCACTTTTGCGAAGGTTTTTTGAGAATTAGGCCTCACTTCCAGTTGTTTTGGAAGTTTTTCCATGTCAAGCCGCAGCCTTCAAGGGAACACACACTCTTGGTTGGAGGTGCCGGAATTTATATGCGGGAGACAGTGAGTAGCTAGTATCTGGACTACAAATTAATTGACTCCAATGCAAGGTGGAAGGAGAAATGGTGCTACATTGGCAACCATATGATCCAAAACTACCCAAATTGACAGGACACTGCCCTTCTTGGAATAAAAGGTGGCTTGATGAGCCAAAGCACAGAGATTGCCTCCAAATTCCCGAGCTCATCGACAGGATTTCCAAGTTAAAACAAGAAGGGCTCACTGGTATTGGAGTGGCATTCAGTTTCATGAAGCGTCGCTTCCAGCCCCTACAACAGCGTTGTCATTACGGTTATGAGTATACCAGCCTCAATGATCCATCCAAATTCTCTCCTGATAAAATCAGCATGGATGAAATCATGGATAGGCTCAAATGGATGCTCAAGAACATGAGCATGATCCCAACAATTGTATAGGAATTCAGCGCCTCACACCCGCCAAAGTCTGTAAGTACTCGTGGTCGTAGCCCCCGAGTACCTATCTGAAGTTTACTGATCTGCTGACTTGTCTTTTTATGCAGGAAGATGTCACTTTATATTTCTCCGCTCCTCCTCCTCCCGGATCTGAAGATGCCTGTGAATTTGCCCCTTGCGTATTTATGCGAGAAGTTATGAGAGGTGATGACCAGGAGGAGGAAGTAGTCATGTCCTCCAACGGCACTAGTTTTGATGCTGCAAAGCAATATGAGGTCAAGGCCTGACCATCTGCTAAGGCCGGGTCTTCCTCCAGGTCGAAGAAATGCTCAGCTACAAATGAGTTTGAAGCCACAATCCCTCCACTACCGAAGAAGAAATGAGCCGTTGTTGCGAAACGGGTCATAAAGAAATCCATCGCCGCAAAAGATGTGCCTCCCAAGGTAATTACCTATGAGGAGGGATAAGATCCTGATTATCACATACTACCGAAGGGTGTTTCCAATGTCACCACCGTGTCTACTCAAGATGACACTGGTGGTTTGCAGGTACTCGAGCTGGTGACAGAAGCTGAAAAGGCAGCTGCTTTGGCTGCTCAAGAAAGATCGATCACCGGGAGGTGATCAATGTTGAAGATGATCCAGAGCCTGTTGTTGGTGATGACAACTCTTCTGGATGTGTGGTGAACCCTACTAGTGCCGAAACAACTTCATCAGCAGGGGTGGTAACTAAAGCTGGCCAGGATAAGTCTGCAACCTCGCAGGCTGCGCCAAAAGTACCGTCTCCAACTATTAAGCCACTGCACCTGACGGGTGAAACCAACTTGAAGCTGAGGAGATCTTCGAGGTATCCTCTGTTGTTCCTCCGAGCACTTATTGTAACCATAGATATGTTGTTGTAACAGGAATTTTGTGCCCACCTACAGGAAATCCTCGGACATAGATTTGTCCAAGCCTGACTCCGATCCTATGACTAATGGCAGCAGCCACTCAGCCCAAGACGTTATCCCGGCCCAGGCAGTCCTTCCGCCACAGAAGCAAACTATGGAGAAGCCGTCTACTCCAAGGGCTACATCCGCTATGGCAGCCCTTATGCATGAGGTGTTGACATCTTCGATAGATGTTGTGCCGCCAGCCCCCAAGTGACCAGTACTCGAAGAGGTGGTGCTGGCTGCTAATGACGCGAGTACTCTTGTGGCTCCCGATGTGGCCACTATTGTAGCCCCTGAGCGAGCAGTTGAGGTCAAGATGGTCACGGTGCTGGATACCATGGCCACACCTGTATCATTAGAGCCTGGTCCATCGGCTGATTTTGCCATGGTTCCACAAGGCGCAGCTAACATAGAAACTGATGCAGAACCTTTGTCAGCCAGAAAGATACGTCTTGAAGAAGTGTGATTGGTCAATGATCCACTGCTGGAAGTGGATGTGGTGGCAAGGATGATGGAGATGCACCATCGCATTGGGAATTATGCAGAGGTATCCCCCTTTCTGACTTGATTTGTTGATAATTGCCTTGTAACTTTTACTCATGTAGTAATATGAGTACTTGTTATGTGGCACAGGATGTCATCAAGCGCTCCCGCCGCAAGTCTCAGATGCTTGAAGGCTATGGGGACACAATACTTCATGCTGAGGCCCTTGAGAAAAAACTTGCCAAGGAGAGGGAGCACTTCTCCCGACTACTGATGAAGTATGATGGAACTATCGCTAAATATCAGAATCGCATCCTGCAACTTGAAGAAAAGAAGGACCGCCTCAGCGGGCATAACAAGTCATTGAACCAGCAGATCAAAGGTAATTGCTATCCTTTATTGTGTGATGGACCAGCACGACAAACTTTTCTTGCACGTTGAGAAGTTGGAGCATAACCTAGAGAAGGAGAAAAAAATGCACGAGGATGGTTAAATTGACCTGGTTACTGCCATGGAGACCATCAAAGATCACGAGGCTGAGGTGGAAACTGCCACATTCACCCTGAATAAGATTTGTGAGGCCGCCTAACCAATTGTGGATATGATCGAGCACCCAACTGAAGGTGTATAGCCTCGTTCACTGTCAGAAATACTCAAGGATGCGCTAGAGAAAATTTCTAGCTATATTCAGAAGATGGTGAAGTCTATCTCCTAGCAGGTCTTGAGCTTTGTGAAGTCTTTCTACCCCTGGGTTAATTTGCAACCTGTTGTGGAAGGGATGGTGTCAGACTACTTGGATGATCACTTCAAGGAGATCATGCGGCAGATAGATCCCATTGCCGAGGAAGTAGCCAAGCAACTGAGCCTTGAGTAGTTGTGAGGATTAACAAACATTAGTACTTGTATAAAGAACAAATCTGAATGCTTGCAATATATATCCAAGTCTTTTGCGCGATTATTATCTTGCTTTGTGACTTGTTTATCAGTTTTAGTGCCTCTTATAGTTAACCCTGATATCTGCTCGTGCGGTTAATGTAAGTGTCTGCGCACAAGGTATCTTTTGTGAACCTCATCAGATGCCAAGAGTAGAGTACTTTGGATGCGTTTCCTTTTGTGGAGCGTGAGTACTCGAGCGATCTAGATAGTAGACCTCTGGACAAGTAGTCTCTTCAAGATTTTGATGACTATAGCCTATCTTTACAACCTCTCTAAGTTGTATTGATGTTACGCTCTAGAAAGCCTGGAACTACATACTTGTTATTACAAGCTGTGGCTAGATAGATTTGTCTGATGAGTAGTCATTCAGGTAGTTAATTAACTCCTGAGGTACTGTTTGTCGGTGTTTTAGATGTGTTCCGGGGCGTCCAGGTAGATATTGCTGATGTTACTGCAGGACCCGAGTAGTCGTGAGGCATGAAACTTACCACAACGCACTCGGTCCTTTTCAGGAAAGAAACCACCAGCTGGAGCAGGAGTGCGCCAGACTGAAAGAAGCGCTTCGGGTTCATGAAGTCGGGGCGAAATCCTTTGCCGTGGAGCGCGCGGATCACGCCGTTCTGCAGGAGAAACTCGAGAGCCGCTATAAATCCTTGAACAAGAAGTATCAAGGTAAGCATTGCGACTACTTTGGGTGTGTCCAACTGTAGTTGGTGGTGGCCTGAGTTCTTTTTGCTTTGTAGAGCTCAAGAAATAGGAGGCGTCTGCAAGGAACCAAGTCATTGATTGGAGGAACGCCCATGACCGAGTGGCAAATGAAGCCAAACATCTTCGAGCCGCGCTCGCTGAAGCAGAAGCTGCATGCGAGCACCAGCGGGACCGAAAGATGCAGAATGGCGTGATGCTTGCCATGGCCATGGTGGCGTGCAGGGATCATGCCCAGACCTTGGGACGACTTCGTGGCGAACTCCAAGAACTGTCTGGAGCAGCCGAAAATTTGGTGAACGCCATAGCCCCCGTGGAAGGCGCAGGGCCGCAACCGCTAGTGGAGCGACTAAGAGCTGCCCCGAGTAAAGTAGCAGGACTTTGCAGGATTGTTTGCAAACAGGTGCTTGCAGTTGTGAAGTCCTACTACCCGAGGGCAGACTTGGCGGTAGCTGGTGATGGCGTGGCTCGCAACTGCACAGAGGAGGCCTATGCGCAGTACCTTGAGGAGGCGGAGCCCATTGCAGCCAAGATGTCGGAGTTCGTCTCCTTAGAAGAACTTTGAGCTTTTTGTGTGTACTCTTGTTCTTGTACCAAGTACGTTGATACTTTTGAATATCAAGATTTTGGAGTTTGCAGTTCGTTTGTCTTGCGAAAAAATGTTGTTGAATCCCGAAGTGTTGCAACTCTGTTGTGCCCGACCCTTTGAGGGAGTAGCTCCGCCTTGCCTGACCCCGAGTGCTGGGGTCGGATGCAGCCGACCCTTCGCGGGTGGAACTCCGCCTCGTCCGACCCCGAGTCCTGGGGTCGGAGGTGTCCGACCCCTCGCGAGTGGAATTTCGCCTCGCCCGACCTTAGGTCCCAGGATTGGAGTAGTCGGAGCCCCCATCGTGTGGGCTAAACTTGGCTTGTAGTCCCAAGTATCGAGTAGTCATAATGCTGTTTGAGTACTCGTCTTCTGAGGGACACAGGTGTACTGTACTCAGCCGTCCTTTGTTGTCGTACGGGTGTACTGAGCTCTTTCGTCCGTTGCGGAGGCACGGGTGTACTGTGCTTCTTTGTCTGTTGCAGCATGAGTGCAGTCACATGGGCAGAGTCAGGAGTTGTCAGACCTATTGATCACGGGTGCACAGTAACTCTTGGGCCGGTGGTAGTTGGAGCTTTCGGCTATAAATAGGGCCATCTGGTGGGCGAGCCAACTCAAGCTCCTGAGTAGCAATGGATTGCCTGCGGTTGCTTCTGTTTGAGTGTAGAGAGCCAGCAAAGAGCGCACCGGTGCTAGAAGATTCCTCGTAGATTAAGGCCACCTTGCCTCCACAGGCTCTTGCGCTTGTAGGGATAGCCGCGATGCTAGAAGAATCCTCGTAGGAGGGTTCGTCGCCTGCCTCATCTCGTAGCTACTGATCCAGCGGAGTACGTGCTGAAACTCGCAGCGAGTGATGGGTGATGAGTGCCGCGGTCTTCATCCCTCTCTGAAAGATGGTGGAGGTGCAGCTGTAGAGCAGATAGGCTTCGCAAGGCTAGTAAAAGAGCAGCCTTGGTTCCCTCTAGGCGTGTCTTCCCAGTTTTGACATTGCCGCTGTCCTGGTGATGGCGGTAATGGAGTACCTGGACGTGCCTTGGGTAGGACACCAGGGCATGGCTGCGTTTTGCGCTTCCTTGCGTGTAGGCCCCTCCTGCGGTTGGCAGACCTGAGTGGCCTTGTGATATAGTAAAAGCCTGAGACTTAAATGCAGCCCGCCAGTAGCTAGTTGCTTGTAGTCTTTGTTGAGCTGAGTCCTTGTACTCGTATGTAATTTGATGTACTCTTGTTTCAATAAAGAAGAGTTGTTGTGTTGATAGCGCGTTGAAGCGAACACCCCTTGAAGCCGATAGCCGAGTAGTCGTCCCGAGTAGTTGCCTGGAAGTGAGTACTCGAGTGCTGCTACGGGTAATAGCGACAAAGGTGTTCTATATTCCAAGAGTTTGGAACCTATTCTCCTGAGAGCTCTTGGAGTCTGTAAGATCCAGGTCCTGTAACCTTTGATACGATGTAAGGGCCTTCCCATGGTGAATTGAGTTTGTGCAATCCTGATGTCTCTTGAATACGCTTAAGGACCATATCGCCCAAGTTAAAAGATCTTTCCTTGACGTTGCGATCGTGATAACGCCTTAGACCGTCAAGGTATCTGGCAGATTGCACCAGTGCTGCGCATCTTGCTTCTTCCAAACTGTCGATATCCGTTCGCCGTGTTTCTATGGCAAGCTCTTCGTCATATTGTTCGACAGATGGTGATTGCCACATGATGTCGACGGGTAGTATGGCTTCTGAGCCATATACCAGGAAGTAAGGTGATAGCCCCATAGTCTTGCATGGTTGGGTACGTAGGCCCCACAAGGCATTGGGTAACTCTTTGAGCCATCGGCCACTTTTGGTGTTGCCGACGTCATGTAGTCGTTTGTTCAGAGCATCGAGTATCATGCCATTGGCACGCTCGACTTGACCATTGGCTCGCGAATGAGCAACCGAGACATAGCGGACGTCGATGCTGCTGTTCTCGCAATATTCCCAGAAGTCATGATTGTTGAAGTTTGACCCGAGATCGGTGATAATCCTGTTGGGAAAACCATAGATGTACGATTTCATCCAGGAAGTCGAGAACTCAGTCTGCCTTTGGGCAAGTGACTGGTTTGACCTCGATCCACTTGGTGAATTTGTCAATTGCCACGAGTACTCTGTTGAATCCTCCTGGCACAGTTGGTAACGGGCCAATCATGTCGAGCCCCCAGCAGGCAAATGGCCATGTTGGAGGTATTGTGACCAACTTGTAAGCCGGCACATGTTGCTGTTTTGTGAAGAATTGACAACCTTTGCACTTCTGGACTAGTTGCTTGGCATCGGCCAGAGCCATCGGCCAGTAGAACCCTGCTCTGAAAGCCTTGCCGACTATTGTCCTTGAAGAGGCGTGGTTGCCGCAGATTCCTCTGTGTATTTCCTCTAGGATTTCTTAGCCATCTTCTCTGGTGACACACTTCATGAGTACTCCAGATGATGCACCTTTCCTGTAGAGCTTGTCTCCGACTAGAACGTAATTCTTTACTCGTCGGGAGATTTGCTCAGATTTATTCTTGTCGGATGGTAGCTGGTGATCTTTGATGTAGTCGATGAAGGGTGTCCTCCAGTCGACTTCTATCATCATTATCTCTCGAGAAGCGTCAGTAGTCGGGACTACCGGCGGTGTGGCCTGTTCAGGTATGGATGGCTTGCGTAGCTCGTGTACGAAAATTCCTGCTAGAGCTTCTGCACGAGTTGAGCCCATTTTAGATAAGACGTCGGCGGCAACGTTGTTGTCGCGGACGATGTGATGGAACTCCAAGCCGGAGAACTTGTTTTCCAATTTACGGACTTCTTTGCAATAAGCGTCCATGTTGTCCTTGTTGCGGTCCCACTCATCATTGACCTGGTTTATGACAACTAGGGAGTCGCCGTACACCAGTAGTTGTTTGATGCCGAGGGAGATTGCAAGGGGAAGGCCGTGTAGCAGTGCTTCGTACTCGGCTTCATTATTGGATGCTTCCCAGAATATCTGCAGCACATACTTGAGTTGGTCTCTTTTGGGGGAGATGAGTAAGACGCCTGCGCCGGCCCCTTCAAGTTTGAGGGATCCGTCGAAGTACATTACCCAATGCTCTGGTCGTTCGACTGGAGTAGAAACTTGATTTTCAGTCCACTCGGCTATGAAGTCGGCCAGAGCCTGAGACTTGATGGCTGTCCTTGGCTTGAAGCTCAAAGTAAGAGCTCCAAGTTCGACTGCCCATTTGGAGATTCTACCCATGGCATCTCTGTTATGGAGAATTTCACCAAGCGGGAAGTCGGAGATGACCGTGATTTTATGCTCTTGGAAGTAATGGCGCAGCTTCCGGGAGGTGAGCAGAATGGCATATAGGAGTTTTTGTATCAGTGAATACCGAGTTTTGGAGTCCGAGAGTACTTCGCTGACGAAGTAGACAGGTTGTTGAACCTTGTAGGCGTGGCCCGGTTCAGACCGTTCGACTACCATTGCCGTGCTGATGACATGAGTGGTAGCAGAGATGTATAGGAGCAAGTCCTCGTTCAGCGAAGGAGCGATGAGTATAGGAGGCTTTGACAGAAAGTCTTTGAGTTGTGTCAATGCCTTATCTGCCTCTTCCGTCCATTTGAACTTGTCCTGGCGTTTGAGAAGCTTGAAGAAGGGTAGTCCCCATTCTCCAAGTCTCGAGATGAACCGGTTGAGAGCGGCCATGCAGCCTGTGAGTTTCTGCACATCCTTAATGCTCGCTGGAGCCTGCATGTTTGTGATGGCAGATATCTTCTCCGGGTTGGCCTCAATGCCGCGATGGCTAATGATGAACCCGAGGAGTTTGCCGGAAGGTACTCCGAAGATGCACTTAGTAGGATTGAGTTTCCATCGGAAAGCGCGTAGACTGGAGAAAGTTTCCTCCAAGTCGGTAATGAGGTCCTCCCGCTGTCTTGTTTTAACGACGATGTCGTCGACGTAAGCTTCGACATTGCGATGAAGCTGCTTCTCGAAGCACATCTGTATAGCCCTTTGGTAAGTTGCTCCTGCGTTCTTGAGTCCGAAGGACATTGTTTTGTAGTAGAAAGCTCCCAAGGGCGTGATGAATGCTGTTTTGGCTTGATCTTCCTCTTTGAGGCTTATCTGATGATAGCCGGAGTAGCAATCAAGGAAGCAGAGCAAGGCGCATCCAACGGTGGAGTCGACCACTTGATCGATCCTGGGTAACCCGAAAGGGTCTTTCGGGCAATGTTTGTTGAGGTCGGTGTAGTCGACACACATTCTCCATTCGTTGTTTTTCTTGCGAACAAGTACAGGATTGGCGAGCCAGTCAGGATGGAAGACTTCCTTGATGAATCCCGCCGCGAGTAGCTTGGCTAGTTCTTTTTTGATGGCGTCGCGTCTGTCTTGAGCAAACCGGCGTAATCGTTGCCGTTTTGGAGTAGCTTTGGGATCAACATTGAGGGAATGCTCGATCAGTTCCTTGCGCACACTTGGCATGTCGGCCGGCTTCCAAGCGAAGACATCGTGGTTAGCCCGAAGGAAACTGACGAGCGCGAGTTCCTATTTAGGATCCAGCCCTGTTCCGATCAGGGCTGTCTTGGAAGGATCTCCAGTCTGGAGGTCGATCGATTTGAAGTCTTGCTCGCTGGTGGGTTTCACCTTTGTGGAGCCCAACTTGTTTTCCGGGATCTTGAGTTCAGTTGGATGGAGTTTCTTTGAAGCTGTGAAGACTTGCTGCATGGGACTACGAGATTGAGTAGTCGCGGCAATTTCCACAGCTTCGGTGTCACACTCGTAGGATCTCCGGAGATCTCCTCGTAGCGTGAGCTCTCCTTTGGGACCTGGCATCTTGAGTACCAGGTAGATGTAATGTGGTATGGCCATAAACTTGGCTAGTGCTGGCCGTCCGAGTATGGCATGATAAGATGAGTCGAAGTCGGCAACCTCGAATCTGATGTACTCGATGCGGTAATGTTCCTTAGTGCCGAAGGTGACTGGGAGGACCACTTGACCCAATGGTATGGCTGCGTTTCCCGGCACAATGCCGTAGAAAGGTGAATCCGTTGGAGTAAGCATGTCCGTGATGTCGAGGCACATTTTCCTTAATGTTTTGGCGAAGATAACGTTGAGACCGCTCCTGCCATCGATGAGTACTTTGGTTAACTTTGAACCTACCACAACTGGATCCAAGACTAGTGGAAAACGGCCGGGTTCTGAAAATTTTGTCCATTGATCCTTTCTGCTGAAAGAGATTGGAACTTCCGACCACTTTAGCGGTGCGGGGTCCGTCGGCTCGATAGCCATGATCTCCCTGAGCACGAGTTTGTTGGCTCGCTTGGATGCTGTGCCAGGGATGCCACCAAAAATGACGTTGACGGTTTTTGAGGCTGGTTGGAAATCGCCGTCTTCATCTTCGCTGTTGCGGGCTTTGTTTTTACCCTTGTCTCTGTTTTTGGCGTACTCTTCGGGAGTTGGTGGTGCTGGTAAATCTTGCATGACTCGGCGCATGCTGTAACAGTCCAAAGCGGAGTGCTTGCTGGTCGGGTGCCATGGGCACTGCTTTTTGAGTAGCTCCGTGAAGGTTGGTCCGTCGTCGTTTCTGCGTTGTCCCTTTTCCCGGAGCTGGTCATGGCAGCAAAAGTGTTGTCGGGCTTCCTTTTGCAATTATGATTACCCGGATAGGAATTCCGAGCATCGTTATGACGAGTTTTATCTGTATCATTGTTGTGGGTGTTGTCGCGTCCGCGGTTACGGTGGGAACCGAACTGTTCACGTTCTTTGTCTTCTTCATCGGCCCACTGTTGCACCATGAGCTTGAGTTCTTTGACATCGGCTGGCCGTCGGGGACCGAAGTCTTGGTATGTTCGTCGATCTTAGAGTCCGTTTTGGAAACACTCGATGACGTTTGCTTCGGAGATGTCCACTATGGTAGCCTTCTTTTCGAAGAACCGTCGTAGATAGTCGCGCAGAGTTTCGCCCTCTCTTTGCTTAATTTGTTGTAAGTCGATCTTGTTGCCTGGTCTAGCCATGGAGCCGGCGAAGTTGTTGGTAAAAGCTTTTGTCAAGTCTGCCCAGGAGTCGATGGACTTGGGTTTGAGTGACTCGAGCCAGGTCAGTGGTGCAGGTTCCATGCATATGGGGAAATGAATGACTTTGGTGTCGTTGTTGCCTCCAGCTGCTTGGACGGCTAGCGAGTAACAGCGGAGCCATTGAACTGGATCTTGCTTGTCATCGTACTTGGTAATGCCGGTCGGTTTGAACTTTTCGGGTAATTTTGTTTTCATTACCCGGTTTGTGAAAGCGGGAAAGTGGTTGTAGCTGTCGACTTCCCGTTCACGCCGGCTGTTAAGGATTTCTCGTAGATAGCTGATGTTGGACATCTCGCGGTTCGTCCGAGTAGGGCGAACACTTTTAACCGAGTTGGTGCAGCTGGCTTCACCTACATCCTTTTGTTGAGTAGGAGCTTTATGCTTGCTTGGACCTTGGCTGTGTTGCCGAGGCTGGTTGACTACATCGTTGTTTCGCGGAGCGACATTTTTATCTGCAGCCCCCCTGCTTCCTTCTGTAATGCGGGGAATGGACGGGATTGGTGATTCTCTGTCAAGCAGTTTGTAAGCTTGCTCTGCGAGTTGTGCGATTAGTCCGTTGCCACGCTGTACGAGTTGAGCTGTGGCTGCGTTATCCTTGTCTTGAGGCATCAGCGTTGTCAAAAGGTTGATTGAAGCGATAGCTGCGAGTGGAGTATTGTGTTCCTGAGCCTGAACTGCATTGAAAGCCCGTTCGAGATTTGTGATAGGGATATTTGTAGCCATCGATTGTCGACGCTCGGCTCGAGTGGTATTGCGCGCCCTTCGTTGGTTGCGTTGTTCGGGAGTTTCATTGTCGGCTGTGGATTCATCTTCAGAGATGTTGTTGATTTGTGCTAGTCGCCTGGGGGTTCTGTTCTGGCTAGTACCCGGATTGTTATTCTGAGTAATAACAAGTATCTCCCTGTCCGGGTAGTAGCTTCCTGAACTTGATGTAGCAATCTTTGTATAGCTTCCTTCGCGGTTGGATGTAAGTGGAACGCCTTCTTGGTACGGCAGGTTGTCTATATGGGCGACGAGGCGCGAGTCGTAGTCGCGGTTGAAAAAAGATGGTCGCAATCCCGGCCAATGGACCAATCTGCCTTGTGGTGTCAAAGTTATTACCAACCCTTGGGCTGGACCAGACAATGGTATTTCCGGAGAGTAGGATGAGTCGGAGTCAACGTCCTCATCATGCCCGAGTTCGACTCGGGTTCGAGCAAGAAGATCTTGATAGACTTTTGTCGCGCTGCGAAGTCCAAGCGGGAACCACTTTGAAGTCGAAACTGATTTGGATGCTGACTGGGGTCGCTGAATCCGAAGCGAGTCCGACCCTGAGTCCAGGGGTCGGCTGAGCCCGACCCTGTGAGGGAGTAGCTCCGCCTCGCCTGACCCTGAGTGGAACTCCGCCTTGCCCGACCCCAAGTCCTGGGGTCGGGAGAGCCTGACCCTGTGGGAGGGTAACTCCGCCTCGTCCAACCCCGAGGCCTGGGGTCGGCGAAGCCCGACCCTGCGGAAGGGTAGCTCCGCCTCGCCCATCCCCGAAGTAGGCTCCGCCTCGCCCGACTCCAGGGCCTGGGGTCGGCGGAGCCCAACCCTCGAGCGAGACGTCGGGGTAGTCCGAGGTAAAGTCGAGTCCGACGCGTAGTCGAACTTGGGTTTGTTGACTTTGAAATCTTGATTTTTTCTGGTTACTTCTTTTGGTTTCTTCTCCAGAGAGTCGACGATCTGGCACCGAAACGATCTCGAGCCTTCGGCGACGCAGAGCCAGGATCCGAAAATGAAGGTGGCGGCGGCTTCGATGAAGAAAACGGGCCTGATGATGACTTTTGCCATTGAGTTCTCGCTGAGAAACTCGACGAGCGCCCCTACCTGGCCCGCCAGCTGTCGGTGTTTTAGACCGGCAACCTGCCTAGGGGGTACCCTAGGTGGTCTTTTGTGCGGTAAGGGTCGTCGAGAATCAAGGAATCAATGGTGACGCAAGGAACACGATTTAGATAGGTTCGGGCTGCTAGATTGCGTAATACCCTACGTCCTGTGTGTTGGTTTGTATTGATGTATGTTCTGGTCCTGAGGGATCTATTTTGAGGGGGGTCCCTACTCGGCCTTATATACCCAGGAGGGCAGGGTTACAAGTCTGAGTCCTAGTCGGGTACTATTACAGAGTTTTACTCGGTATCATCCCGAGTAGTTTTCCATAAACATACAAGACTAGTCCGAGTAGGATACGCCCATCCTTGTTCTGATCACGTCCGAGTACGTCCCATAGTGCGTCGTCCAAGGCCTACTCGAGGGTCTGGGGAGTAGTCCCGACACTGTTGACTTACTTTTGCAAGTCATAAAGGGACAAGTTTGTCCAACGAGTTGAATAACTCATGAAGGGTATGACAATCTTGCTTTGCAAGCAATGATAGGACAATTTTTGTCCACTGTGTTTGAACAACTTGGAATGAATATCGCAAACTTGCTTTGCAAGTCGCGATGGAGCAAAATAAGTAGTCGAATTATTCAAAAACATACTTTGCTTTATTGAATTGAAAATACAACTAAGGATTATGGCTGATTACGTAAATTGTAAATCTAATTTATGGATAAAAGCGACAAAGATGCTTGATATTCCACGAGTTGTCGACATCTTCACCAAAGAGATATTGGAACCTATACAACCTAGGTCCAGTGACCTTGGAGATGATGAACAATCCCTCCCATGGTGAGTTTAGCTTGTGTGGTCCCTTGGTGTCTTGGATACACTTTAGGATCATGTCGCCTACATTGAACGAATGCTCTTTGACGTTGCGGTCGTGATAGCGGTGAATCCCTTCAAGGTACCTTGCAGACTGGATGAGTGCTGCACAACGGGCTTCTTCAAGGCTATCTAGATCTAGAGACCTTGTTTCTTATGCTGCACCTTCCTCATACTGCTTGACTGTTGGAGACTTCCACATGACGTCGACGGGTAGAATAGCTTCAGATCCATAGACTAGGAAGTAGGACCTGTGGGCTTGCTTGGCTGGGTACGGAGCCCCCAGAGAACATTTCGTAGTTCCTTGAGCCACTTGCCTCCTTTGGTATTTGAGATGTCGTGCAGCCTTTTCTTGAGAGCCTCTAGTACCATCCCGTTGGCACGCTCAACCTAGCCTTTGGCCCATGGGTAAGCAATAGAAACGTACGAGACGTCGATCCTACTATTCTTGCAATATTCCCAGAACTCATGATTGTTGAAGTTGGAGCTCAGGTCTATGATAATGCGATTGGGGAATCCGTAAAAGTGGACAATTTCATCAAGGAAATTGAGTACTTTGTCTGCCTTGGGGCAAGTTACTGGCTTCACCTCGATCCACTTGGTAAACTTGTCGATTGCCACCAGTACTCGGTTGAATCCTCCAGGCACCGTGGGCAGTGGGCTGATCATGTTGAGCCCCTAGCATGAAAAGGGCCAAGAGGGTAGGATGGTGATCAGCATGTAGGCAGGGACATGTTGTTGTTTGGCGAAGAATTGCCACCCTTGGCATCGATAGACTAGTTCCTCGACGTTAGCAGAGTTGTAGGCCAATAGAACCCTGATGTGAAAGCTTTACCCATGATTGTACGTGAGGACGCATGGTTGTCGCTAATGCCTTTGTGGACCTCCTCCAGTATGTCCTTGCTGTCTTGCCTTGAGACGCATTTCATGAGCACTCCTGATGATGCGCCTCTTCTGTGTAGCGTGTCTCCGACCAGAATCTAGTTCTTGTTGTGCCGTGAGACTTATTCCGCCTCCTTCTTGTCTAGAGGTAGCTTATGCTCTTTGATGTAATCAATAAAGGGAGTTGTCTAGTCTACATCAATCATCATAACCTCCCGATCTGGTGCGGTAGGACCTTGATCAATGGTTGTTGATGGTGCCGGCTCCATTATGGATGGCTTGTGTAGCTCATGGATGAAAACCCGTACTGGAACTTGAGCGCGAGTAGATCCGGGCTTTGATAGGACATCCGCGGCAACGTTTTTGCCGCGGACTACATGATGGAACTCCAAACCAGAGAATTTGTTCTCTAGATTGCGTACTTCTAGGTAGTACGCATCCATGTTTTCCTTGTGACGATCTCACTCATCGTTGACTTGATTGATCACCACCAGTGAGTCGTCGTAGGCCAACAATCGCTTGATTCCTAGCGAGACTGCCAAGAGGAGCCCATGTAGAAGCGCTTCATATTTAGGTTTGTTGTTGGACACTTCCCAAAAGATTTGTAGGACATACTTGAGTTGTTCACCTTTGGGAGATATCAAGAGTACTCCTGCACCGACGCCTTTGAGCTTGAGTGATTCATCAAAGTACATGACCCAATGCTCTGGACGCTCCGCTCCATGAAATCAACTAGTGCTTGGGACTTGATTGCAGTCCTCGACTTGAATTCCAAGGACAATGCTCCGAGTTCTACCGCCCACTTACATATTCTGTCTTTTGCATCCTGATTGTGGAGGATTTCTTCGAGAGGGAAATCTGTGACGATGGAGATCTTGTGTTCCTGAAAGTAGTGTCATAACTTCCGTGAGGTAAGCAGTATTGCGTACAACAGCTTTTAGACTGGTGGATATCTGGTCTTGGAATCTAACAGCACCACGCTGATGAACTAGATGAGCCTTTGTACTTTGAATACATGGCCTAGTTCTGGTCTTTCAACCACGATCGCCGTATTGACGATATGAGTAGTTGCGGTGATGTAAAGTAGCAAGTCTTCGTTAGGGTTGCGCCGTGAGGACCAGTGGCTTTGATAGAAAGTCCTTCAATTGTTGTAGGGCTTGATCTAGCTCCTCGGTCCACTGCAACTTGTCTTTCAACAAGCTCACAATAGCAAGGCCTCATTCACATACCCATCGGCTCAATGACGTCATCAAGCTCCTGTGAGATGTGGATGATACCCAGTTGATGCATCAGCTCTCAATAGTAGCGTACTGACGTCAAGGGCCCGACGGCTAGCAGTATGAGGGGCAAGGGTAAAGATCTATCAGACCTAGCATATATAAAGCAAGTAAAACATGTAAGATCTAACCAGCCGATACGATCAGATAACTGGTGAACGTTTAAACAACGTCAAGTAGCCGATGAAGATAACCTAACCAGATCTAAGTTGTTCAATAACTGTAAGCGCTTGATAGAACTAAGAGATCGATACGATGTAACTTAATAAAACCAAACAAATAACTATGAGCAACCATCAAAGACAAGCAAAATATTGGACAAAGCCTAAAAAGTTCTACTTGCAATCTAAGATAATTTGATAACTAGCCACACAACCGAATATTTGAATATAAGACTTAACTTAGAAAGTTTTGATAGAGGTCGTAATGACCGGGTGACGGTACTTACAAGCTCGCCTGAGATCGAAGCCAATGCAGCCGTGCGCGCAAGAAGGAACTCGTCGAAACTACCAAACACAAGAAGTGCTATCTTTTGATGGTAAATATTTAAAGTAGGATCTTTTAATGATATATATGTAAATCAAATGTTGGTTCTTTTGATGGTAAGGATTCAATTTAGACGTGCAAAAAATATACGCTAGTTATACTAGTTAGAAGACACGCTACCATTGCAACTAGGGGCACTATTTTTTAAGAATGTAGCATGTTGCACCTTCAATTGCTACTAGGATAATAACCTAGTTATAACTACACTAGAAAAGCCATGCACACGCCAGTGCAATTGCAACTGGGGACCATAACCTAGTTACAACTGGAGCAGCTGCACCTTCTTGCATCCTCCAATAGCAACTAAGACAATAACATAGTTATAAAATACACTAAAAACCCATGCACACCGTCGTAATTGCAACTGGTTGCTTGCTCGTTGCAGCTAGGAGAATAACCTAGTTACAACTACACTAGACACTTATTGCAACTAGGACACACCACCATAATTCAATTGGGACATAATCTAGTTACAATTGGAGCAATGGCAACCTTTCATGTCCTTCAATTGCAACTAAGACAATAACATAGTTACAAAAGTACACTAAAAACCCATGCCACGCCGTCGCAATGCAACCGGTCGTTTCCTCATGTTGCAACTAAAGCAATAACCTAGTTACAACTGCACTAGAAACTGGTTGCATGTAGGACAAACCACCATGATTGCAACTGGGACAATAATCTAGTTACAACTGGAGTAGTTGCAACTTGTCGTGTCCTTTAGTTGTAACTAAAACAATAACATAGTTACAAAATACACTAAAAATCCATGCACACATCATCGCAGTTGTAACTAGTTGCTTCCTCGATGTTAAAACTACCAATAACCTAGTTACAACTACATTAGAAACTAGTTGCAACTAGGACACCATCATAATTGCAGCCGGGACAATAATCTAGTTACAACTGGATCAGTTGCAACTTGCTGCTTCCTCCAGTTGCAACTAGGATATTGCAACTAGGATAATAACGTAATTACAACTATATTAATGAAGCAAGGCACACGCCATTACAATTGCACCTGGGGCATTAATCTAGCTGCAAATGGACTAGTTGCAACTGTGCCACATCATGAACCAATTGCAACTAGAGCATCTGGTTGCAACCATGGCAATTGATCTAATTAAAGTGCTACCCATAGCATATTATTATAGTAGGTAATTAGTCTGTGTCATAATTAAAAAAACCAAAAGCCATTTAAAAATCATGGGTGCTACAATAAGTTTCTTATAGCTGCAATTCGAAAAACAAAATAAAAAACCATTTAAAACATTTTATCCCGTAGCAAATGAGGCAATAGCATGTTAATAAAACGTGCTGAACTGTCTTGCTAAAACAAATGTCATACCTATGACAAATTTAGATATGCTAGAACGGTGATTTCTACTCCTTTTTACGTCAATTAAAAGATTATAAAAAATTCATTGGTAGTACGTAGAAGAAGGCGTGGTGGGTCTTACATCGGCATATAAAAATCTATCAAACAAATCAACACTAATCTAAGCACTTCCATATTTGCTGTCCAAACAAGTACTCCCTCCATACTGGTATTAGGAGTCGTTCTGGCGTTTGGATGGAAACGAGTAAAAGAAGTCGTTCTGGCGTGGTTAGGCAAAATTTGACGCTGCTGCCCCTCCGCTTGGGCTCCAGCGCCGCTATTAACGCGCCGTTCGCCTCCCACGACTCGCTGCCGTGTTAATCGCTATTAATAGCGCCGCATGCCGCTCGCGTCGTCCACTCGCCTGCTTGCCTCTTGCCTCGTCTACTCGCTGCTCACACTCGCTGCTAGATGCGCGTACGCTCGCCACTCGCCCAAGTCATGGAGTCCAAGCCGGCATCCGAGGAGATCGTCGCGCCGGAGGAGATCGCGCCGGCGTCCGAGGAGATCGTCGCGCTGGAGTCCGAGGAGATCGCCGCGCCGGAGTCGGAGGAGATCGTGCCTGAGTCGGAGGAGATCATCACGCCGGAGTCCGAGGAGATCATTGCGCAGGAGTCGGAGGAGATCGTGCCTGAGTCGGAGGTAGATACCATCCCCTCACCGGAGTTGCAGGAGCTCGCGCCAGACTCGGCGATGGTGCCGGATTCTTTGCTGCCGGGCGCTTTTATTTGCCACCGCTGTCAAGTCGTTCATGAAAACCGCGAAGCATGGGATTGTGTGCACAGCGCTATCCATGCTCTCGCTGTGGTCTCAAGCACGCAGACTACATGATCTTCGCCGTTATTCATGGCTTCTACGAATTCGAGTGTGAGTTTTTCATTCCAGATGTCGACAATATCGTGTTCGATGGCGATCAAATCGTGCTGCCTCCAGACGTGCTCAAGACGGTCAAAGAGGAGGCTAAGGAGAGGCGCGAGCGTAAGCTCGCTTCCAAGAAGGCTATGGAGGACGCCAAAGCAGCGGTAAGATCATTAACATTGAATTCTAATTAACTGATAATTAACAAGATTTGTCTCCATTACTAAAACTAACAACCATCAATCTACTTGTTTCATGCAGCAAGAGTAGCCTCGGCTTCATCCAGTAAAGATGGATCACAAGGGATACAAGATGGCAGCCGACCTTGTCTTTCCAATGTTCCTTTTTTCATGTGAGGTATCTTGAAGTTGTTACAACCTTTCTTCTTCATAGCTTCCACGAAAACACCTTGTAGTGTTAGAAACATTCGGTTTGCAAGGCGTGGTGAGTACTCCATGAATACCTACATAACAAGTGTGAACAATTGTTGTGGAAGTTTAATTCGGTTTGCAAATTGTTGTGGAAGAAAACATCGAAACATTTGTGAACAATTGTTGAGCAAATTACCTCTTGCGGCTGGAAGTAGAACCTCCATTGTTTTTTCTTTCTTCTCATATTGAATTGCTTGTATAGCTCGAAAAAAACCCAAGTTGAGAATGTTAAAATCTGGAGAGTTTGGTGGCTGACATATTAGGCGAATATCAAATCCTCCTAGCTTAGCGGCCTCACAAAATTGTGGGTCATCCAATTTCAAGTGAGAAGGTGCATTGTCCTGTTGAATGAATATTGATCTACCCACATCTTCTCTTGGCCACTTAGCTCTAATGGCAGGCAACACTTTGTTGATCATAAAACCTCTAATCACTTCTCTAGTGATCGAAGTTATGGGCTTCATAACCAAGTCTCCACGGACACGGCCTGTCCTCTCATTACCTCTTTGAGCCGCTTCATACTGAACAAGTGGAAAACAACCAATCCTACCATCAAAAATACAATTCCCATCCCTAAACCTTGGCCGAGCGCAAACACACAAGAACATGAGCCTAGGGATGTAGTTCTTATTCTTACAAGTCCGATGGGGTTCATCTTCTTCGGGTAGCAAATAATATCTTTCAGATTTTTGATGTAGGTAGAACCATTTCTCATCAATGAACACAAAGTCATACAACTCCTTAAACCTTGGATCATCAAGCAACTCCCTATTAACCATGTCAACACACCATTGTAACCTAGACTTCTTGTTAGCTTGAGTGAGATATGGTTTGATGCTACTAGAGTGGCGCCTAATCAATCCTAGTTTCAAATACCTTTGAACCCTCCATTTGCTCATGTTTAGTTTGGCGCACACATCCTCTATAGTCATTCTTTCCTTTAGAGGAATGTTTCGCAATGCTTCCAAATCAAAAGGTATTGCTTTACGTCCAACTCTACCCTTCTTTAGACTACAAACCACAACCGGAACACCGCTTCTAAGTTGTGTTTTACCTCGGTTCCAAACACGCTGAGTTGTCCGTATATGAATGTCAAATTGAGCAGCAACAAATGCAGTGTCTTCCTTGTGTAGTGTACCATCGTTGCTTCTAGCTAACAAAGCTTGGTAAACTCGTTTTCGGAGAGCTTCAGTCATTTCCTTCCTTCGGTGGGGTAATCCTCCATGAACTGCTTCCACGTTGGGGTTCTGGACAGCATGTTCTATTACAAGAAAAAAGAATCACATTCATAGCTCTAATTATAGGGAAAAACCTTATTCACGGCATGTTTATACTACTTATTCACGGCATGTTCTAATTATAGGGAAAAAACAAACACTTTCATGCATGATCTAGTAGAATAATGTGATTGTGACAAAAAAAATTACCAGCAAGATTTTGTACAAAGTCCAAATCAACTGCAAGGAACTCATCTACTGGTAAGTTTAAATCCAGTACTGTAAAAAAAACAATAATGAGAACCGAAATAATATGAACAAGCAACGAACGGATAGATCGAAGCGATGCATTTACCGTCGTCTTGTTGCTCTTGGAGATCAAACATGCCGCCGTCGGCATCATTAGCGCCGTCGTATTCTGGCTCGTCAAAATCAAGCACGTCATTGGGGTTGGGGCTGTCATCTTCTTATGCCGGAAAGTTGAGATCACCTCACGTTAATGCTGTGAATATAAAAAAAGGAAAGAAAAAATGAGCAAGAATGAGCACGTTACCATTGTTGTTGTGGTCCTCCAGTATAGGCTCGTTGAGATTGAAGGGATGATTGCTGTTGTCATCTTCCTCCATACGAATGTTCAAATCGAAGCCATGGAGGACATGAGCCATCACGCCGTACAGATTGCTGTGGAAGGAGCAGGTAGAAAGCTAGAGAAGAAGCTAAGCCATGTCACTGGGGGTTCGAACACTTGACCACCAGCCTCGGGAACGGGAGTGCTCACCACTTGGTCTATGAAGAATTGTTGTATAAGGGACACCCGCAGCGCTATTTAATAAGGGCAAAGAAGGAAAACTTCCCCTTAACTAATTATTCTTGGTAAGCGCAATCATATCTTAAACGACTTCTAATACTAGTACGGAGGGAGTACAGAGTATCCATTGGTTATTGCCTGTACCCTTGGCCACATTGAAGCTTCGTGGATGAGCGTTGATTTGTTTGCTGTAATCCTGGCTTAGTGGCTTGCATGTAGGCCACCTGTATACACGTGTCCACCGGCAGACCCATGGAAAAGTCCAAGCACGGCAAGTCGGCAACGCGTTTCGTCCAGGGTCGGCCCCTCACTCCCAACAACCAACGCCCACCGCAGCAGCATTGAAGGATGATGCAGGACCGGCAGAGGTGGGCCCCAAACGCAGGAAGAACGCATCAGCGGGAGGCTCGGAAGCCGCAACGGAGAGGCAAGGCAAACGGCTGCCGGAGCGTGGCCTTCCTGTCGTCGAGCCGAATCGGAGCCGCCGAAGACCGTGCGCCGCCGTGGCGGCGTAGGAGCCCTCCACTGAGAAGAAAACGGCCGAGGCGGGACGGAAGAAGCTGTCGACGACGCACAGCGGGAGGTCGGTGATAGAGACGGACGATCAGTGGCGAGGCGAGGGTTGAGCGGCTGGAGGTGGCCGTGTCGTGGAGCGAGCCCAGGAGGAGCGACCCTTGTGAGCTTTGTCTATGGAACTCAGTGCATTTTGTACTTGTGCACCTCGGTGCAAAATATATATATATATATATATATGCATGTATACATATATATATATATGATAAGATTAAAATGCACTCAGGTGCATTTTGTATAGTAAATGCACAGACCTCATCCTACTAGTAGTGGCCGTTCTCCTTCTGATTTCTCTGTAAATTTTACTCATAGAGGCTAACTCGGCAGCTCACCACCAACGCCTGGCGAGCCAACCAACCTTAGGCCCTTTGTCTAAGCCTAGTATCTTTCCAGAAAAACTTCAACTTGAACCCTGAATCCATAACCTTAAGGTCGTCTAAGACTCTCATAAGATAGAGAAAAACCCCACAATAGAGCATCACCGGATGTCAGAGACAGAAAATGGTTGAAGTTGGAGTGGAAATCGAACAAGCCTTGGAGCAAGGGAACATTTCTCAGCCAACCAAACATATCTAAATCAAATTACTGTCCATGCCCGGCATGCACAGGTGCCTGCCATGCATTGTTGCTCCATTGTAATAACCATTATTATCCATCCATGTTCCAGCGCATGTGTGCACTGTGCAGACACCAAGCATCGAGATTATGTACTAGTAAGGTACCAAGAACGCGAAGCACGCGGGGGAGGCTGCTCCACTCGACATGCACAGGTGGGGCACGGCACCCCTCGTCTCCTTCAGGCAGAGGATAAGTGATGATGTACGCTGATCGATCAACAGACCACGACGGAACCAGCAATAATAGTTTCAGCCTGCTTCACAATAATTAATATATCCTGTATCCTCCGAGGACCCCTTCCCTTAATCTTGGCCTATTGCATCCAATAATGATACGTGTGTTCATCCAATTTACGGCGCCTTTGGCGGGGGTTCGACCCAGCTCCGGCCTCTCCACCTTCGGTACTCCATGGGAAACCATTCCTTTGGAACGAAGGAAGCTTGGACAGTATAACGAATAAAGTTTCATATATCCATTGATTTCACGTGAAATAAAATATCCTGTCAGAACCAATGGTTTCACTGAAGCTCGAGGCAGCGAGCGAAAGGGTGAGAGAGGATAACGCTTACTGTGTGTCACCATCGCATGCACCATGGATGACCAACGCGCAGCTGAGATGAAACGGCGGACCTAAACAGGTCTTCGCTATTTTTGCAGGTGCTCGACCAGGCCAGTTCTTTGGGCCAACCTATCATTCACGAGTTGAACATACGGTGGCTGTAGAAATGTTCTATTTTTTTTAACAATACCAGCTGGTTCCTCCGTTTTTATTCCACCAATACAAGCACCACCTTGTAAGATTTCCTATGTTTTTTTTCCTTTCGTCTGTTTTCTTACTATTGCTCTTTCATGCATTTTTTTCCATTCCTATATTTTGCATTGATTTGTTCCAAATAGGTCTACATGAACACAAAATGAACTAGGGGACAGAAAAAGCCAGTGAAGCCAGTTTTGAGCTTCACCAGCTACTTGCTACGTAAAGTGTGCTATAGTCGCAGAAAAGCTGGATTAGAGGTGGCCGAAACCATGCCAAAGAGCTAGGTCCCAAGCTGATGGCAACACACCAGATGACTAGCCTGCTTTTTTGTAATAATGATATTGAGCAATACAGTACTGCATGGCTAACCTGCTTTACAATAATTGTCATTTTATAATAATGGTCATCACGAGAGATGCACATTGCATACACCGGTCCATCCCTATAAATAGCCAAGCCTTTCAGCCATCTTGGGCACCTCCTCTCAGGGCCTCGTCTCACCATTAGACATCTCGTTCCCAGTTATAATTTGCGAGGTTAGATCAGGCTGCGCCATGGCGTCCGCTACTGCTGTCAAGATCGCCGCCATCTTCATGCTGGTGCTGACCATGGGCCACCTGATGGCCGAAGCATCACCGCAGCCTCGGCGCCTGCTTGCAGAAACGGAGCATGCTGGGGTGTCTGGGAATGGGAATCCTGGCCTCCCAGGCGATGCTAGCGTCATGCAGGTCCTCGAACCCGCCCTAGCTTCTGTTGTTGCCTGCAAACCAGGGTGCTTAATCTTTATGCCTGCTCCTGTATGTATCTGCTAGATCCTCTTCCTGGCTCAACGGAACTTCAGGGAAATGGCTGTGTGACGTCGGCCAAAGAATAAATTGGCTGAACATAATATACCCCGGGTAGTGTAGCTTGGGCTTTTGTTCAGCGTCTGGTACTAGTTATATTTTGTTTGCTCATGTGGCTTTGCTTCTGGTTGCATATTGGCTTTCCTATCGCTCTATGTTGCAGCTATGGTTTCTGCCAGGTGTGTGTTAATGCGGTTTGTAAGCGGTGCTTGTTCCTACCTTCTGTTTTCAATAAAAGAAGTCGGAGTCTCCCTCCGACTCTTGTTATCAGTCAAGAAAAATGAGTTGGATCATATCTGCATCTTTTTTGTATGTATCTTTGGGCTGCTTCAGCTGGAAGTTTAACGCAAGTATGTGTATCAGGATGATCGTTGGAATTAAAACGAAATGATAATGGGTGGCTGCTAGAAATGGAATGAGCATATGTATAATGAAAGAACCATGATTGCAAAAAGTGCCATATGAGAACCAAAAACTTAGATCGAATACAATGATTTTTTGACTGAGTATACATTATGCTATTTCAATGATCATATTTAAACGGTGCACAAGGTTTTGTCCATGAGAACTCAGCCCACTCTGCTATTTCATTGATCCTGGTGGTTACAATTGGGAAACTACAATAAACAAAAAGAAAAATCAACAGACATGTAGCCAATCGATCATCCCGTGTGCAGGTAACCAGCATGCATATTGCAATCTGCAAAAGAGCTAAGCATTATTAGTATATGCAGGTTAAAGACAGCCCATATACATTGCGGAAGATCATTAACAATGGATTGGCATGTTTGTTGCAGCAAGCCCCAGACATGATATTTATTTCAAGATTATTTAACCAATTGAAAATTAAAAATACTGTCAATATTTTGTCACCCACCGATACAATTGCAAGTACAAGCTTTGTATGAAATACAAATTTTGGATCTTGTCAAGATAGGAAACCATATAGCTCCAAAAGAGTAGAGTATATTCATATAGCAAAAGATCTTTAGGTCTGGTCACAGAAAACTATCTTTCTCTGCTAGCATGAAATCAACCAAACAACCAAAATAGTAGTTTAGAATCGCCTAGTTTAGAATCTCAAGCCAACTGACACAAATTTGTGAACTGAACAATAACAATCTTGGCAAGGTAACTTTAATCTCTGTATAACTGAAAGCTGCAGCATTTAGATCAATTGTGCATTGGTTTAATCCATCCAAACATATAGCTAATCATGCATATTAGCAGCTTCTCTATTAAATGTTCGTTGACTGCAACATTTGCCAGCAGGAGAATCACTTTGTTTCCGTATGCTGAATATGAATTCATTTAGAAACGTGTCATGGGGTTGCTTAATTTGAGTTCCTTTCATCCACACGTCAGCCATGATCGATGTACCCACATCATATCCAATGGGTAGTTGATTAATTAGTTACCTGGATACCAGTGTTCCCGCGAACTGTTGCCTTGGCCATTACTCCTCCTGCTTGCTGCTGCAGCTCGCTCGCATCCTGGTATAGCAAAGTTCCAAATTCAATGGAGCATTTCAGAAAGAAATGGAAGAAATTCAGGAACAGGAACTCCTATTTGAGTACATACACATCTCGTCCTTGCTACTGGTCAGATATTTAACCCCGAAAAAAAAACAAAAAAAAAATGAATCTGCAATGTTGAGTATGGTCCTGACCAAACAATGTATCCACTGAACCACAGATATATATCCAGTCCAATGTCAGGACAAGCTGTGACAGTGGAACATGGGAAGGGAAATGTGATCTCTCCACTGTCTACAATTAACACATGAATTTGCAATTTGTGCAATGTGGCATCTAGTTTTCTAGTTACTAATAATGGCGTTTGTGGATGCCAAACACCCAGGGTATCATGTATAGTAATTATATATATTTTTACAGCATTGGCCGTAATGCAGAGAAGGTCAAGCTTGTTTGTCCTTTCCTGTTTGTGATGGTGCCATCTTGGAGTTGCAGGCAGATGACTAAAGTACAGTAATAAGGAGTCCTATTAAATGTAGACAATAAGGCATTTGATCCGGTGTTCAATGGTACTATCAGCTCATAAAAAATAATAAAAAAGCACTTCAAGCTAAAGCTTCAGGTTCAGGCACCAAAACAACTCTACTGATTTATCCAATTCATCGTATTACCATTCTATGTTTTTCTTTAGGCAGGGAACCTTCACTGGGCGTGTTTGGTGTCCTGGAGGACCCTAGCCTGGCTCGTACCAGCCAGCCAGGCTCCCCTGAGCCAGGTCGCGCGCATGCAAGGCCGATTTGTTTGGTTGAGCGCATGGAATGAGCCAGGCTCCGCGGATACGCTGTTTGGTTGACTGAATGTACTCGAAATTTGAAAGAATAGATGCAGGAATGGTGTTTGGTTAGTCGCATGCAATTGTATGAGGTTACCCCCTGCATGCAGTGGTAAGAATACCACTGCCTTGTTCAGCACAAGGAGGTAACCATAAGTACAATGACAGTTGCAAACATGATCGACATTACATCAACTTGTACAGCAAAAAAGCAATGATTACAAACTGAACAACTATAATTACATCTTTAACATTCCATAATTCCATCTTAGGAGGGTCATGTGAGTCTGTTGGCTTGACGTCTTTGTTTTGAAGACCGTAGAAGGCTGCAAATGCTTCATCACTTGACTTGTACTTCTTGTGGTAGGCTCCCTTGTAGCCACTGACCTGAGCATGGGCATCAACCCAATTGGAGTAAACTCCATGTTGTCGGCCAACATGAACAACATACCAGGCCATAGATGTCTACAATTCATGAAACATTAGTAACATATATAAATATAAACATGCATTTCATATGAAGGTTACAAAGGATGACATTATAAGGTTACAAAGGTCCACAGGAAGCATATGAGGAACTCTTTCATTAGACAGACAGAAAGGATCAAGAGACCAGACAGCAAGTACAACATCAAACATAGAGGAAGAGCCACAAGCAACTTATGAAACAGGCAGGAAGTAGGCACAACAGCATAAAATACCTTAACAGAAAGGATAAATAAGAACCATATGAATAGGATATCATCATTTGCATGGACAGAGAGGATCAACAAGAAGCATATCAAAAGCATATCATCATTGGCATGGACATGTGCTCAGATTAAAACACAATAGGCACAACAGACACAATTGGCACAATAGACACATGCTCAGTTTAATATCTAACTCAGACAGAATAAGATGACTTCACAGTAGGCTTATCTAAGTCAGGCAAGTAGAAGGCTACAATTAGCCATATAGTCAAGAGACAGGATCAAGTCCCCATCCCAAAAGAATGCATCAAGTTGTCAGCCCATCCCAAAAGAACTCAGACAGCTCTGTGCTGACGGGCGACGTTAGCCACCTACCAGCATAAACCGCTATTCTGTGCTGGCGGGTGTTATGCCACTCCCTAGGGATATTTTTTTTCCCACCCTATATATTATTTCTCATGATTTATTTATAATTCCTATTTTCCGCCAGTTTTTAGCCACCAAATTTAAATATGTATCTCCAAGCACATAACAACGATCTTAAATAATAAATAATTCAGATTATTAAAAACTGCATCGAACATAATAGATAATTCACACCATCCAACAAACTTGAATAATAAATAATTCACATAATTCAACAATTGGAATAAAGCTATTCTTTGCCACGCTAATATTAAAACTACCGCGTCCATCTACGAAGACATGTGCATTCGTCCGCCGCCAACACGCCATTTGGATCAAAGAATTCTCTATCCTCATGAAAAATCTCCCATTGGATGAATCTCACCATGTCCCTACAAATGTTGATGATGCCTCTGCCTCGAGCACCGCATCGCGAGTGTCGATCTTAGGCATCTGTAGGTATACGGTAAATGAAGATTAGGATGTATTACCATTAGGAAGTTAGCACATGGCAGTGTATAAGAGACTTACGTCTTCGGGGTTCATCCGGCACCTCCCATTATTTCTAAGAAACTCGCACACGTAATATCCGCATAGCGCAACACCGGGAGGTTGCCTGTGGCACTGCAATCACATAGAAAAATGATGAGTTGTTATAAATGACAAGTCTACATCATATAAAAAGAAACTAAGTTTTTATGTTCTTACCCATATATGTGTTATTAGTTTCATAGCTTTCTTCCTGTTTTCAGGGCATTCCACGCCTTTCATTACGTAAAGCCTATGCGCACTTTAAGGATATAAAGACAAGAGTTAGTAATACAACTTAGGTGCATAGAATCTCAACATGCATTTAAGTACTACCAAGTAATGTCTTACATTTGTACAATGCCTAGGAATTCCTTGTAACTATCTTTGGTAAATCTGGCTGAGTCGAGGATCATTGCAAATCCAAGTTTGGGGTAAATACAGATGCAAATCTAGTGGTCTCTACATTATATTAGAATAATTTATATTATAGATGGCATTAATTAGCACATAGTATATAAATATTAATTTAAACTAGGTAGCTTACCGAAAATTGTAAGCCAACATGATCAGATTCTGTGAGCCTTTTTCCTCGTTACTCTTGCAATGTACACGGACGCTTTGTGCATTTCATCTTTGTGGGCTTTTTCCTTTATAGAATTTTTCTCCGCTTATGTCTGTGCTGCTTCCATTTCTGCTATGACCCTTTCATTCAATTTGAAATTGTGCTCTGGCTCGCTAATTCGTGCTAGGTCAAGGTATGCTGCCGAGAACCTGTCGTTCATCAATTCTTCCTCTTTCCATTGCAGAATAGGTAGTTGCTCAGGTACTAGACATATAAAATATTTACATATGTATGTAAAACTCGTGTATGCGGTACATGTGGACTTACGAGCACCATGTTTGAATGAGCTAGACGTCGAGTTGTTGATAACGGTAAAGTCTGTGCAAATCCTCAAAATCGATCACAATCTCGTAATCGAGAGCGCCAAGGAAAACCTTTTTTTTGCTATAGTCTCCTATATGGACTAATTTTCAAGAGTGGTGAGAGGCGATGGTGAGAGGTTGTAACATCTTGTATTTTTACAAGATGTTTGGATGTTGCAAAAATGTGGATTTCAAAATTGTTGTGTTGTGGAGTGAAAATTTGCCGAACCATAAGAGTGTCTTTAGTGAATCTCTCCTAAAACTCTTAGAATTAACTTATGACTAAACTGAAATACTAAGGTGTATATGTGATAGTGTGGACATTTGGAGTTCATTTGGATTTGTTGTTTGGGATTTGTATTTGAATTGGAATTCAAATACAAAACAAATTAGAAGAACTAACTAAACCTAACTGGAGCCCAAACCAACCCAGCTAACCTCACCAACCCACCTAGCTGACAACCCAACCTTAGGCTGGAGCAAAAACCGGAACTTTCGGTTTCCAAAACCAGAACCTCCGGTTTTCAGCCAGATAGCCTCCACACCGCAACCGCTGACCGCTTGGCCCCACATGTCAGTTGTCGCGCCATTGTACATCTTCTTCCTCACAACGCGCACGGCACGGGCGTGGCAGCGACATATGCGCCGCACATGACGCCAGCCCGCCCACGCCACCTTGTGCGCTGGCACCTCCGGATGCTTGCCACGCCGCCCAGCCGCATCCTCCACTATCCAATACCGCCCAGGAGCCCTAGACACCACCTATTAGAGCTCCACACCAACCACTCCCATCCTCACCCGCGATCGGGGTTTTCCCCTTCACCAACTGCCGTTTGGAGAAGAGAAGGGAGGAGGGGGTGCAAGAGGCGGGGAGAAGATGTCGGAGGAGGAGAAGATCGCTGCTGCCCCGTCGTAACGCCGCCAGAATGCCAAGCCCAAGCTGCCTCATCACTGTTTCACCTCGCCACACGCTGCCACTCCCTCGCTAGCAGGCCACCAGGTGAGTCTCATGAGCCCTGCTCTCCTGGATGAACTGTCGCCGCATCTGTGACCTGAATCGCGTGTTCACGAGCACGCAAAACCCATCTCAGCCAAATCTTAGGCAAAACTGGAACCTCCGGTTTCCAAACCAGAGCTTCCGGATTTTGCTCAGCCCAACCTGCAGTACCTCTAGAAACTTTAGGAAACCTTAGCCAAACTAACTCCAAACCCTTTTTGTGATGAACCCTACCTTCCCAGGACCACACAAAGCCCTTCCTGGGAGATCTCCCCAACTGGAGAGATCTACCCATGGAAAACTGGATCTATCACTCCCCAAACTGGAACTTCATGTTTCAAAACCGGAACATCCAGTTTTCCCAAACCAGAACTTCCTGTTTCAAAACTAGAACTTCCAGTTTTCCTAAAAACCAAAACTTCCTGTTCCAAACTGGAGTTTCCGATTTTCCAAAGTCGGAGCCTCCAGTTTTTACCCCAGAAACCAGAAACACCCTTCTACAACGTAGCCACCGGTCTCAAAACTTTCCAAAGCTACTTGTGAACCTTAGAGGTAGTTTGCATCAAGTTTGCAACTGACCTATGGCTAGTTAACCGCTAACCCCCTTGTTTCTTGGTTTCTCCTATCAAATCAAAATACTGAAAAATGATTTCAACTTCAAAAATTCACAACTAAATCTTTCTGATTCTAAAAATTATGAAACCAGTTTTATAATTTTCCTAAAATCAGGCAACACACGTTAGACTAGGCTTTGTTCTTGTTTGATTCTTCTTTGGATCTCTTTTAGAGTTACGTTGCAACTAGACTCTTGGTAATTATGATAATTGCATACTTAGGAGCTGCCGGAGACTTGGAGTTGAACCCGGAGCCGGAGCCGTTCGAGGACTACTTCGTGGAGGAAGACTACTTAGGTTCACGCCCATTCGATTTGAATACCCATTAGGCGTTGCTAAATTAGTATGCTAGCGCTTTATTTCCTCGCATGATGATGATGAACCCTGCATAGCCTACTTTATACCTTGAATCCTTGCTCGACCTACTACCATACTACATATATATGCTCTGTGCGATGCTTGCATGTGTATGGGATATTGTGATTAGGATTCTTGGCGTGTGTAGGGTTAAAACTGGCAGGAGAAGGTGTTTTGGGGATACTTGACGGAGGTGAGCTTTACACAACCCAATCCTCGAACTGGAGGCTTGGGGTCTATTCTCGGACGTTCCCTATTTGGTACTTGTTGCGAGTACACAATTTACGAGGGATAGGAGTTGGTGGCGATATCTGTGATGGGTGCAGTTGTGGATACGCTTTGGGAGTTAGGAGCTTGCCCTGGTCTGAAACTGAGTGGGTCGCCGTGCTTTACAGGAATATGTTAAACGTGCACGCCACTCATTGAATTATGGGTTTAGGCCCGGGTCGAGACTGGCAAGTGCGGTACCATACCTGTCGTAGGATAGAGTATCAGTGTAAGGGGGAGTAGTGCTAACCTTTTGCCCCCTGATTTGCTTTTGCTCCCAATTGGCCCCGGTGGGAGTGCTTCACAGTTCCTAGGTGGTCCTCTGTGGGGGATCGCATCCGAGTCCGGATGCAGGATGGTATTGTAACTCCCAGGTTCTTCGCTCGGTAGGGTGCTGTTCAGTCGACTAGCTACTGGCTGCATTCACCCCGAGATGGGAGACCTCGAGTTGGGTCAAGGTGTACACACTCTGCAGAGTTAAAACTATATGTATAGTCGCATCCTTGGTCATGGACATCACGACTCTCCATTGTTTTGGGATTCTCTACCTCCCCTTTAGCTACTTGTGTGTGATGTGAGCCGTATCTGCAGTCGAGAAGAAGGGCTATCTTTCCCTTTAGGATCCGACTATGGATGTTGAGAGGCGAAGAGAGGGAGTCTTCGCCTCGACCCTAGTTTGGAGATAGGTTGTTGGTGATAGAGATCCTGTCGTGGCATGTGTACTTGATGTGTTGAGAGATTGGGATGATGGATATGGAGTTTATCTTTATGCTTGTTGCTGCTTAGGAAACCCGAGACCATTCCTTAGCTACTTTTGACCTAGCATTAGGCCACTTAAAGCTTGCATATGGATGGTGACGTGGACCTGTCACATTCCTTGGGGACAGCTCGTGTGCAGGTTACGAGTCTGACTTCGACAACAACTACGATAGATGGTACGATTGAGGGTTGTTGTGCTACGCTTAAGAATGCCTGTGGAGATGATCGTGAAGATGGAGGCGTTGCCAGAAACTAGTTTCCGCTGTGTTGGTTTTATCTGTGACGTTTAGCCCAAGGGGCTTGTACCAGTTCATACTCTCATATTCTGGGATATAATAAATAAATTTGTACTATTATCGAAGTATGGATGTGATATTTGTGCTGAAATAAGTTATGTATATGATAGCTATTGATCCAGAAAATATCACGAGGATACAACCCGTTTCCACAAATAAAAACCCGGTCTGTTTCGGATGTGGTTCGGGAGGCGACTCTAACAGCGATTCGAGGGGCGACCGCAACAATCGTGAGGATGAATCAAGGCAATCGGGTTGCATCCACTGGGAATGCTGTAACAATCATAAGGATAATGACTCATTCTCGCTTGATGATGTGTTGGTGGGAAAATAAAGAAACATCAGAAATTTGCTTTCCATCAAAGGGGATCGACATAACACAATTTATTCTATGTTTTATGTGCAGAAAATCTTAAATTTTTAAAACATCTTGTATGCTCACTTGAACTCATAAGTGTGGCTGTGTGGGTCAAAACTTCCCTTCTTCTCACATCAAATTCCCGAAGCCTACAATCATCCCATGCTGCACGGTGCACCCTGTTCTTCCGAAGCCTAAGTTGTAAGAATTCAGTAGGCCACATACCAACGCATTCCAGAGTTGGGCCAGTTCTAAACCAATCAAGCCCACTAGGCCGCACAAGTCGCGTACGCGGAAGCCGGAGCAGCCGCCAGCGTGCCACGCACGTGCTTCCCTTTCCTTCACCGTCGACCCGTTCCGACCCGCCCGCGTCTTCACTCCCCGTCACTCTCGCACCACCTCGTCGTCGTCCTCCGCCGCAGTCGCCGCCGCCGACGATGCCGCGCAAGGCCTCATCCACATCAGGTCCGTGCTTCCAGCCCTCTCTCGAAACCTCTAAATTCTCATCTCCTGAACTAACCCTTCCCTCCCCCCGCTCCCTAACCCTAACTCCCAGATTCGCGCCTAAAATGGCGCAAGCGGAAGCGCAACTCCAACGCGTCTCCATCCAAGCCCTCCACCTCCTCCGCCGCCGCGGCCGACCACTCCGACGAGTCCGACTCCGCCGCCGCGAACGACGACGAGTACGCCGCTGCGGGGGACGGGGCCGACGACGACGAGGCCCCCGCGGACGCCGCCGCGGCGTCCGAGGACCCCGTGCTCGACCACCGCGAGGCGGAGGTGCTGCCCACGGCCGAGCCCATCTCCGCCTTCCCCGCCGCGAAGCGCCGCGTGGTCAACCGGCCGCACCAGTCCGTCCTCGCCCTGATCGCGGCCGAGCGATCTGCTTATTCCGGCGACATCACTGCTGCGGCGCCGCCGCCGGTGCTAGAGAACATCTCTCACGGGCAGCTGCAGGTGCTCTCTGGGGTGCTTCCGGACCACCCATCCCTCACCACAGACCCCAACAAGACGTCCTTGTATGTGTGCACCCCGCCTCCCCTAATGGAGGGGCATGGCGTGCCCAAGCAGTTCCACGGTCGTCTCCATGTCGTGCCAAAGCACTCAGGTCTGCACTTTCCGTTCGGACGTAAACATGGATTGCTGAGATGTACTAGGAAACAGCTGCGAATTTAAGTACCGATGAATTGGTTTGTCGTTTGTAGATTGGTTCTCCCCCGGGACTGTGCATAGGCTGGAAAGGCAGGTGGTTCCACACTTCTTTACAGGGAAGTCTCCAGGGCACACCCCGGAGAAGTACGCCATGTTAAGGAATAAAGTTATCGCCAAGTACTTGGAGAACCCAGGCAAGAGGCTTGCTTTTGCCGAGTGCCAGGGGCTTGTTGGGAACACAGGTGAACTGTATGATCTGAGTAGGATCGTTAGGTTCTTGGACACTTGGGGGATCATTAATTACCTTGCAGCTGGGTCAGTGCACCGCGGCCTGAGGATGGCAACATCGCTTCTAAGAGAGGAACCATCAGGGGAATTGCAATTGCTCACAGCACCATTGAAATCAATCGATGGTCTGGTTTTGTTTGACCGGCCGAAATGTAGCCTCCAAGCGGAGGACATTTCTTCGATGGCATCATCTTCATCAAATTCGGAGTTGGTGGATTTTGATGCTGCATTTGCAGACTTGGACGGGAAGATTAGGGAGCGTTTGTCTGAAAGCTCTTGCAGTTATTGCTTACAGCCTTTGCCAAGTTTGCATTACCGATCACAAAAGGAGGTGTGCTTCTTTGTACCTTTATTTATATGTTTTCTCATGTATGTCCTGTGTACAAAACCCGTGTCTGTATCTTTGAAGTGCTACTTACATACATTTCCATTGTGCGAACATGCTAAAATATCGTAACTTTCAAAGATTCTGATACTACATCACAGTAAAATGAGGTAGTCATGCTTCACAACTTAGCATGTTCTTGACTAAGCCTTGGTTCAATGTGGAATGAAAGACTATGATTTGTTGCTGAATTCTAAACCTCCATCACTTGTTGTTTCGAGCTTAGTCTGCTTATTAGTGGTTGTTCACATAAGGTTTCTCGAATCTTGGATGCCCGAAATGTGCTCGGAGCCTATATTACTATTTTACTATTTGGCAACTGTAATTTTGGAAAGAACATTTAGAATACTGAATTTTATTTAAGTGTCTAATATTTGTGATGTGATTTTATCTGCTTTAGGTTTACAGTATATCTTTGAACTATTTGATTTGTTTACTTATTTCAATGTCTCATTGTGCTTCCTTAGTTTGTTTTAATTTTGTGGAATAGCAGTTCGTATGCAAATATACCCATCTTATCTTTTTGGCAGAAAGGGTTTACTGATGATGTTTTATTAGAGCCCCAAGAATAAAGGAACTGACTAGAATCGGCATGATCTCTTAACTATTTCTCCTTGTGGACCCCCCCCCCCCTTTTATGGCCTTTTAGCCTCTGTACAGTTCTCATACTCTTTGTATATACAATATATATGTACCACAGTATGGGTCTCCCCTACTGTTTATGCTTCACAAAAAAGCAATAACATGTGCTTTTGACTGGCTGAGCAGGCAGATATTGCTCTGTGCTCTGATTGCTTCCATGACGCGAGATATATTACTGGGCATTCTAGCTTAGATTTCCAGAGAGTGGATGGGGATAATGATGGATTGGAAAATGATAGTGATAAATGGACTGATGAAGAAACATTGTTGCTGTTGGAGGGCATTGAGAAGTACAATGACAACTGGGATGACATTGCAGGGCATGTTGGAACAAAATCAAAGGCACAATGTATTTACCATTTTATTCGGCTTCCAGTAGAAGATGGTTTGCTAGAGAATGTTGAGGTATCGAATGGATCCATGCCATTTAGAGCACAAAGCAATGGTTTTCCACATTTAGATTCAAATGGCAGCACTTCAGGTGTAACATCATTAACTTTATCTATCAGCTGAACTCTGTTTTTATATGGCTTGTTCCTTTCTTTCTCTAATGTGGATGATTTGTTCCCTCCTTAGGGATACCAGTTCAAAGTTTTCGACATGGAAACGAGCTTCCATTCATTAATTCTTCTAATCCTGTCATGTCGTTGGTGAGTCCGAACAACCCCTACTCTCCCTTCCCCTCTTTTTTGTTTCTAAAACCAGTGCATGATTTGTTTAGCTGATAAGTGGATCTGATGCCATGGAAACTAGGGTAGCAATAGTGGATAATGTGCTTTAGTATCTACAGTTGCCCGACCTTTGAAATTGATGTGGCGTCTTCTGAGTAAAGTTTATATGCATCTGTATTTTTTTACCAACAGAATATTTGGGGCAATCCTAATTTGCTACATGGGAGATATGCACTTTCGATTCAGAACTGTAGTGTAGGTAACATTTTGGCTGCTGTACAGTAAGATCAAAACCCAGCATATCCTGATATATGAAATTCTTGAAGTAGTTCTCAGGAATCCCCACCATTCTGCCCTCCTATATACTTTCTTCATAACAACGAGAAATAAAATCAGGCTTTGTTCTTTTTGCATATCCCCAATAGTGTCAAGTCTTACTTTTCAGAAATGATGTGTAGGTTGCATTTTTGGCCTCTGTGATAGGACCAAGAGTTGCAGCATCATGCGCACATGCAGCATTATCTTTTTTAACAAGAGATGATGATCCCAGGTTAGCCATCTTACTGAATGCTTTTATTCCAATACATTTGTGAACGCTAAAGCCTTATCACTTCAAATATGCAACATTGTCCTCATACATGAGGTAGAAACTTCTCCATCGTGTATAGTAGCCAGACCTTTCATATGCGTTCTGCTAGTGTTAGGTTCTGAGTCTTCTGACAAATATTTTCCTACATATTGAAGGCTCAGTTCAGAAGGCATGCATGCTGATGGCAGGGGCAATGGTGCAAATCCTATTTTTCACAACCATAATGGTAACTGCTTTTATGTTTTATTCCTGTCACAAACTTACAGTTAGTGCTGTTAGCAAAATTCCTCGAATTTGTTCACAATTAATATTAGAAAATCATCAATTTTTAAACAGGTGCTTCACCAGCCATTTCTCCAGAAAATGTGAAACATGCTGCCATGTGTGGTCTGTCAGCAGCAGCAATGAAGTCTAAACTCTTTGCGGACCAAGAGGAACGTGAAGTCCAAAGACTAGCTGCTACTGTAATAAATCATCAGGTTAGTTTGACCATTGCCACCTAATTTGCATGCACAACTTCCCATTTGTTGTGAGTCAGCGCTGTTGATTTCTACTGAACGAGAGGGCATTGCTGCATACTTGCATGGCCGGTCTTTGTATTGTTGAGTCCCTTGACATCTGACTTACCATTAAATTAAAACTGCGATTAGGTTTAAAAAGTCAGCCTAAGACTTGGTGGATCCTTTGATATTCATATTCTTTCTGTAAAAACTTAGCATAGCTCAGAAAAGGCAATATGGCGCCCTGGGACTAAGTTTCGTTTAGTAGCCTAATTTGATAGTAGAAACTAGAGAGTAGTAATGAGCCTTTTGTTGGAGTCAAGTCAGATGAGAGTTCTGAAGAATCCAGCCATGGTAACCCCTGGCTTGTTTATTGCTGGTCTTCAATGATAGTGATGTGGCAAAATGAAAGTAGCCAAAGGGTTAAAATATGGTCAATGAATTGGAAATGATTATTGATATTTGTCAAATCATTGTTTGCATTTACATAACAAGACAAAGGACAGTAGGATTGTAAAAACTTGATAGGTTGAATTTAGTCACAGCACGAAAGGTCCACAAATATATTACCATAGATGGCTTTGTTAACCAAGTACAGTTATAAACCTGCTTTGATCACTGGGAAGTCCAAGTGTTTGTGAAGGTGTTAACATGCACATTCAAAAAATTCTGATACCAGCATGGAGAGTTGTTTTGATACACCATTGTTCACAATTACTTTAGGAGGCTGTTTCCTAAGGATAGCTTTATTGATATTTAAAATTTTGCAATGGGTACTCAATTTGCAGTTAAAGAGGTTGGAGTTGAAATTGAAGCAGTTTGCGGAAGTAGAGACTTTGCTCTTGAAGGAATGTGAGCAAGTGGAGAGGGTGAGACAGCGGATTTCAGCTGACCGTGCCCGGATGAGGTCAGCCATGTTGGGTTCTACTGGAATGCCTGGAAGCAGTAGCACCATGCCGTCAAATCCAGTAAGCATGAGCCCCAGACCAGTGGGTGTGCCGGGCTCCATGCCTCAGGCCAGCATGCCAACCGCATACGCCAATAACATGCAGGGACATGGTCATCCCCAGATGCCTCAGATGTCATTCATGCATCAGCGGCCGCAGATGCTCTCTTTCGGTCCTCGCCTTCCACTCTCGGCAATCCAGACTCAACCATCGCCACAGGCATCAAACATCATGTTCAACTCTGGCATGCCCAGTTCGGTTACTCCTAACCACCATCAGTTGCTGAGATCGTCTTCTGGAAACAATTCTAGTGCAGGATAGGGAATACTTCATAAGAATTTTACTCAGCTTAGTTTCACCAGCTGTAGCGTTATATGATTTATAAACACATCATTGTAATTCATTTAGACAGTGTCCTGTGTTGGTCATATAAGTGTTTATTTATTAGGTCCCGTGACTCCACTGGGCTGCGCCGTTTGTTTGATATTCGCAAGGTTGTTCACGATCACGAAGGTCGTAATGCAAACCAAACTAGTCAGTGCCTTCCCCTCCCCTGGAGGTGCCAAATGTTCGCTCCAGTCAAAATTAATTGATTATTTGGACATGATCTATCTGCAGCGCTCTGCTAATATTTTCTATTGCAATATATATTTATAAAACAACAGTTTGAGATTATAATCTAAATTATGCACGGAACTCGTACACCCAAATTAAATATTTGAAAAGTAATGTATAGTTTTGTTTTAAAATGTTGTATAGTTTTAATTTTAAAATTTTGACCAGTTTCAAATGTCAATGGTTTTTAAAAGGTTGTGGAGGGCGTTATGTGAAACGAGACCCCTAACAGATGAGCAAATACTTCGTGCTCAGCTTGCTGTGAGCAAAGCTGCAAGTTTCACTACTCTGAAGACACAGAGTGGTCGATTCAATATAAAGCTTATCATTACGCTCACCAGGTAAAACGCTAACTAACATAATAACAATGCAAAACTACCAAAATTAAGAATAAAAATCCAAGAAGATAATATTTATGTTCAGGTTTTCTCCACCTCACAAAAATCATTCCTAACAGCTCTCTGCCTTGCCACATCTCCACTCTTTCAATTGTATCCTTCACGTCAAACAGGTGGTGTATGACTCAGAGCGGGCAGGGGGGGACTTCGAGTGTATTGCCGGCCTGGATTGTGCCCCAACCTATGAGACGCCAGTGCTTCTCGATGCGGCGGCTAAGGGCCAGCTTCTCACCCTTGCTGGTGCACACCGGTGCGGTCAGCTGCAGCTTCGCAAGATCATTCCTCACGGCGACAACGCGGGCTCCTGTGGACATCGACCCGATGTTAAGCATCAAGATCTCACCCTTGGCGAGCTTTGAGACCCTGCTTGCCCTTTCTGTTCCACTTGTCCTCACCCCCAGCAGCCTCCTTAGGAGGAAGAAATTCACCTGCAAAACAAGAGTATCAAAATGGCAACATCTGCTTAAACACTAGTGATTCTAACCAGCAAAGGTATCACTGACCTCTAACTCGATGTAAACATCAGGCAATGATCCAACTTCACCAAGAACCTGCCCGACCAGCCTATCAGCACGAGTCAGTGTCGGGTCCATGGTAGTTCCAACTCCAATAAGGCCTCCAGGAACAGCAAACTGGAGTTCGTTCTGCTCAGCATACAGGGAGACAATCCTTGAGTAGATGGGCGTGCATTTAAGTTTGCCATGCTCATCCTTCATCACGATGCCTGGACGAACTTCGATTCTCTGGTTCACCCTCAGGACTCCCTTCACACAGGAATTGAAGACATCATGCACTTCCACAGAACAAGGATACTGTATTTTACATGCACAAACATAGATTTCTGAACGATGGTCATATTTTAACACCAAGAATTACATACCTTGAGGATACTGCCACCAGCTACTCCGCCCTTGATTTCGTCAACCTCTGAACCAGGTTTGTTCACATCAAAAGAACGAATAACAATCATGTTGGGAGGAGAGGTGAAATTCCTCTCAGGGATGGGGATCCTTTTCACGATGTATTCGCAGATAACATCAATGTTGTACTTTAGCTGTGCAGATATTGGCACCACAGGAGCACCTTGAGCTATTGTTCCCTGATAACAAGAATGTAATTATAACAGACTGAATTTCATAAAATACTGGTTGTTATTTCTGAGACAAAGGAGCAGCACTGACCTGTATAAATTTCTGGATTGCTTCATGCTGGTTCATTGCTGCACTTTCCTGGATAAGATCGATCTTGTTCTGCAGAATGATAATATGTTGAAGACGCATAATTTCAACAGCTGCAAGGTGCTCAGATGTCTGGGGTTGTGGGCAGCTCTCATTTGCTGCAATCAGAAGAAGTGCTCCATCCATGATAGCAGCTCCATTAAGCATTGTAGCCATGAGAATGTCATGCCCCTGTTCATGAGATGAATAGATTGCTGAGGAAACCAAAAGAAAACAAGAATCAACATATCCTGAAGCTGGTAAGACACTAACACTAGTCAAATGTTTAATGAAAATTTAACTTGCAAAGTCCTGTTCGTTATTTCCTATCAAATTATATTGATCATCAACATGCCAGTTTGAGGGAAGAACGATTATCATCTACATATTACATCACTTAATGCTGTTGCAGCATGAAGGCAACATCAATGGAGGCAAACAGAAACAATTTTTTGTGCAAAGTTACAAGCATCTACCATAACAAATGATCTGAATCCGTGAATATGAACCATAAGTAGACATGTGAAACAGAATTGATATGAGAAAGGTTTCACCATACTGGGCAGTCAACAAATGAAACATGTCTCAGGAGCTTCATCCTACAGTTTTCAAAACCTGGCACATCACAGAGAGGGCTATCTTCTTTGCCACTGCCATACGCCCTGTATATGTAATAATAAATAACATGGTCACCAGAACCAGATAGCCTTGGCATATGAAATCAAGACAAATAAATGCATTTGGCAACAGATACAAGGTTTATACATCACTAGATAGTACTGAAAAAGCTAACACACACAGCATTATTACAAAGAACAAAAAAAGAATTTTCCAAGGTAGTTACAGGAATCACCACAAGATCACCTCAGGCAAGGTTTCCATCCACTGGGATTTCAGTATAAAATGATTGGTGTTCCTAATTTCTCATTTGCTTGCGAAATATGAAACAACAGTTTAATTCCTGTTTTGTCCAAGCAAGGCACAAAAAAAGATCAAACAGTGCTATCTAGTCACTAGCCAGCGATTGGTAGCAACCAACCAGGCAACCAGTCAACTAAAAAAGTGCAACCGTTGGTTCTACCATTACTTTTAGAGTTAAGAACATTTAAATAGTCTTATACCTGGCTTCTCTGCAATGTAGCATACTAGTGCAAAGAAAATGAAATGGATGCTTCCTAACCTGATCCCACATTCTCAATATAAGTGCAACAATAATGTATATGGAAACACTGTCCTTGAAGACATTCCACAATTATGAGCTGCTGCTAGATGACTTGCATGAGATAAATCTAAGGACAAATATGTTATTAAAAAATAAAAGTATGACTGACTTACTTGTAGCACATTGGTCGTGGGCACCTATCATCTTCACATTTATAGATTTTTGCATTAGCATAGCCAAGCTTTATAGTGATATTGCGCTCCAGTTCATTCTTGAAACGAACAGTCTGGAAATCAAAAGAGAAGATCAGCAAACTTGAACACAATTTGAAATAATTTATCTTCAGAAATAGAATCAAACATAACGTATTACAGAACTTGTAAAAGGAACAAAGAGAAAAAGCATATGACGAACTGATGATGTCATTATCGATATTACCTGTACACCTGATATTGCTTTGACAACAGTAGACTTCCCATGGGCCACGTGCCCAATGGTACCTGTACATTCCAAAAGAGATTTTCTTTAGAATATACACATAAACTTACGGCATTACTGCAGGAGTTTTTACCTTCACGCATGCACATAGCCACATAAGATTAAAGACAGAAAAGCAAGATGTTATATGGAAATCAAGACAAATTATATGGCCCAATCAATATTCTGTTGGCATATGTAATCTACTATTGCAGATTCGTAGTAGTCAGAAACAACATTTTTCATCCCCTTTTATTCAAAGAAAGAATCAAGGCTAACCAATCGCAGTATAGAAAGTTAGGATTTCCTCCATGATTTCTCAAATATATGAAAAGGCAGCAGAAAATTTTTAATTTGGGCACTATTTTCAATGTAAAACTTCTCATTCTATGAGTAAACTTCAAAACATATAAAAAAAGGTGTACATTGTGCTGGCTTCCTAATTTAATACTCCCTCCATTTCAAATTTTAGGTCGTTTTGGCTTTTCTAGGTTCATAGATTTTGCTAGAATCTAGACATAGCGTATATCTAGGTGCATAACAAAAGCTATGAACCTTGAAAAGCCAAAACAACCTATAATTTGGAATGGAGGGAGTACATCTAAAACCAAGTAATATAAATGTATTGCACAAATAAAATACCAGCACAGGCAGAAATTTACATCATTATCATGTACACCCCCCCCCCCCCAAAGTTTGGGCTTGAACAAGACAAAATGTTACCATTAAAGGAAAACTGCCATAGAAATGCAAGAAATATCATCTTTTTTATAGGTTTGACCCTAGCTGTTAATGAAAGTTTGTGGGTCCTAAGCAAGGTGAGGTGGTCTAGTTCAATTCAACACATGACATTATGACATTTTGCTGGCTTCCTAAATTTATGCATCTCAAATCTAAAACTAAATAAACACAAATTTATCATACAAATAAAATTCCACTAAGACCCAAGACCACCTGCTTTATTCTAGGTCCTAAATTATGTATAGATACAATAAACTGATAGACCCTTTCGAACTCCCTAAAGGCTAGCACACCTAAAGCTGACAAGCTGAGCAATCCAAATTTTACAAAACCGGATCTATCAGCCAAAGAAATGCAAGGAACATTATCTTTTCTTATAGGTTTGTTCCAGCAGTTCATGGAGGTATGTAGGTCATAATAACTCATAAGCAAGGTGAGAAGGTTTAGTCAGTACAAACCATCCCGTGACCACAGATTCTAAGATTCATTGGCAAGTTTACTCAAAGGAGTACTATGTTGAGGACTTATAGGCAGATACCAGTACTGCAATACTAATGTCAATACAGGCACACGAAGAAAAAGTCAAGACATTGCTAGAAAAAACTGCATAAGCCATACCGATGTTGATCGTCGCCTGGCGTGAAATCACCTCTGGCGATAGAGGGTGCAGCGTGGCGACATCGAGCCTGCTCAGATCCTGCTCCATCAATCCTCGGCGTGCCATCTTCAGTTCTGTTTGAGTAACACTGGGGCCTAAAACTGGAATGAAAAAAAATTCAGTTCTCTGTGAACGAGAAACAAGCGTGGTTTGGGGGAACAGAGCTACAGCCTGCAATGTGCCAGTAAAGAACATATGCCATAAATTACCGCTCTAGCCACAACAGTGCCCTAACTATAACAACAACAACAACAACAACAACAAACAACATCATGGTCTATTGATCAGTATCATCACCACCCAACCAATTCTAAACTACACCGCGTCGCCTTTACAGCTCCCAGTCTCCCACAAATCCACCATTACTGCGAGGACACACCTCTCCCCGTCCCAATATCAAATCAGATCAGATCGAAACGGAACGGAGCGAACGAAATTCCCCGTCCATGGACCGCAATAAGGAACCAAAACCCTACGCCGCCGCCGCCGCCGCCGACGACGACGACGACCACGACAACGACGACGAAACCCTAGCTGTCGCAGTCGCGGCGGCGCGGGCCCCGTGGGAGGGCGAGGGTGGTGTGCTGGCTCACCTGGGGCGGGCGCGCGGACAGGGCGGTTCAGCGACGGTGGCGCGGCGAGTCGGGCGCAAGCAAACAAATGTAACTACCCCTAGCTCACCGGCGAGATCAATCGGGAGCGTGAGCACACAGCAGAGAATCAGCGACGAAGATTGATCTCAGAGGGCAGACTGATTTCGACTGGAGCCTCAGTTCAAAGTTTCTGAATCCAAGATAATGGTAAGTCTGAAACGATTCGTAGGGATGGAATTCGGATCCGATTCGTATGGAATCGGATGCGAATAGCACTTTTTACCGCATTTTAGACTCAATACAAATACGAATTTGGATGCTCTCAAATATGAATACAAAACGGATGTCTCGGATTCGAATATCCATCGGATATTTACTCCGTATGAAGATAATATTTACCTATTTTATTTGTTGATGGTTTTTAATTACAAAATCTTTCTACAAGTAGAGACTAAAATACGAGTACCAAATAAAGATCGTTCATGAAAATGTTACATTAATTAATAATTATTTGAAATAGTGCACTTTATGAAAAAAATAATACATGGATAAATATATATTTCAATAAATATAAACATTTATCAATGAATAATAAAAATTGTATAAAAATATTTTTATTAATAAATACATAAACTAGAGTATTTAAAATTAAATTTAATATTCACATATATTTATTATTAAATTTAATGACACGGGTCACTAAAATTAGAGATGAATTTTAAATAGTTTTATGGTACAATATTAGTAAATAAAATTAAATTATTAATTATTAGTTATAAAGATAAATTTTGAATAGTTTCAATGATCTATTATCATTATTAATATTCAAAGTAACATCATTTATCATTAGCTATAGAGATAACTAATAGTTTCATATGGTCGCATACGGATAGTGTCGGATATTGTCGAATACGAACGTGGAATCGGACAGAGAAAATCAGGAAAAACGAATTCGGATATATCCATTTCAGTACCACCTTAAATTTGGATACGAATACAGATATCTATATTTGTCATTTTAGCGGATACGGATTCGGATATCCATTTCCACATTTCCATCCCTAATGGGTACGCCTGATTGATAGCTACCAAATTTTGCCCCCATATCTCCTATTTATCATACCAAAATTTTGGCAAGTTTTTGCCTAACTTTTGGCTTGCCATGCCAGAATTTTGACATCAAACCAATCAGGCCCTTAAGCCCAAGTGCGCTGGCCACGCAGGGCTCACCTGTCATCGACTATTACAAATACATTTTCATGTTTACGTCTTCATTCATCCTTGGCGCCTTCATCTTCTGGTGCCTCGTCCTGTGGTTTGCCTGTCGCCTCTGCTGAGGTGGTGACAGCTCCCCATCTGAAGAGTCCCCAAGCAAGGGTTGAAGGAAACTTGGCGCGAAGTCTATTATCATCTTCCCAGGTTGTAGCTTCAGCCGGCAAATTTGTCCATTTCACTCGGACTTTGACCACACCACTGTTGCCTTTCTTTACCAATCGCCTTTCAAGAATAGATTCAGGCTCTACATTTTCCTTCTCTGGATCCAACACTTTTGGCAGGGTATGATATACTGGAGTATAGTTTGGAGTAAATGGTTTGAGCTGAGAGACATGGAAAACTGGATATACCTTTGCATATGTTGGAAGTTCTAGCTTATATGCTGCTTTGCCAATACGTTCTAGTACTGTGTAAGGTCCATAATACTTCAGTCCCAGCTTTGGAGATGGTCGATTGACCACCGAGTGCTGAGCATATGGCTGCAGTTTCAAGACCACCTATTCACCTATCTGAAATTCTCTACCTAGCCTGTGCTTATCAACTTGTGTCTTGATCTAGTTTTGTGCTGCTAGCAAATGTGTGCGCAGCATTTCATTGTAGGCTTCACGTTCTTGTGCCCATTCAGTCACCGTTGAGTTTGTTGTCTCACGACTAGGAGGTGCTGCAATGGGGTTTGGGTCGTACCCATAAACTGCTTTGAAGGGTGAACACTGCAGAGATGAGTGATAAGTAGTGTTGTACCACAATTCAGCTTGTGCTAACCATTTCTTCCATCTTCTTGGAGCTTGATAGACTGCACATCGCAAAAACATCTCCAAACATTGGTTTACCCTTTCACTCTGACCATCAGTTTGTGGATGGTATGTTGTACTCATGTTGAGAGTAATGTCCATCAATTTCAGGAGCTCAGTCCAAAAATGACTAGTGAAAACCTTATCTCTGTCGGAGACAATTGACTTTGGCAGGCCATGAAGCTTCATCACATTGTCAAAGACAGTTTGAGCTACAGTCTGGGCAATGAATGGGTGATGTAAGGGAATGAAATGTGCATACTTGGAGAACCGATCCACTACCACTAAAATTGTATCATATCCTTCAGATTTGGGTAAACCCTCTATGAAATCCATTGTTATGTCTTGCCATGCACCCTTGGGAATGGGTAGTGGTTGTAGCAGGCCATCTGGATTAGTATTTTCATGCTTTGCTTGTTGGCACACTTGGCACTGTTTGACAAACATTTCTATATCCTGTTTTTGCCCTTTCTAGCAGAAGTGTTTCTTGAGTCT